>NC_029788.2:95444070-95445448 GCF_000816755.2 Arachis ipaensis
AAAAGGGGGGAGATATTTTCGAAAATTAGAGAGAGAGTTAGTTAGGTAGTTTTGAAAAAGATAAGAAACAAACAAAAGTTAGTTAGTTGGTTGAAATAAATTTTGAAAAGATAAGGAGTTGGGAAGTTAAAGAAGATATTTTGAAATCAAGTTTTTTTTTTTTTTGAAAAAGATATGATAAGAAGATATTTTGAAAAGATATGATTGAAATTAGTTTTTGAAAAAGATTTGATTTTTAAAATCACAATTAATGACTTGATTCACAAGAAATCACAAGATATGATTCTAGGACTCAAAGTTTGAATCTTTCTTAACAAGTAAGTAACAAACTTGAAATTTTTGAATCAAAACATTAATTGATTATGTTATTTTCGAAAACTATGTGATAAAGATAAAAAAAAGATTTTTGAAAAAAATATTTTTGGAATTTTCAAAAATAACTAAGAAATTTGAAAAAGATTTGATTTTTGAAAAAGATTTTGAAAAAGGTGAGATTTTTAAATTGAAAATTTGATTTAACTCATAAAAACAACTAGATTTTAAAAATTTTTGAAAAAGTCAAATCTAATTTTCGAATTTTTGAGAGAGAAAAAAGGGAAAGATATTTTTTTGATTTTTGATTTTTGAATGATGAGAGAGAAAAACATGAAAATGATGCAATGCATGAGATTTTTAGATCAAAATAATGAATGCATGTAAGAATGCTATGAATGTCAAGATGAACAACAAGAACGCTTTGAATGTCAAGATGAACACCAAGAACATATTTTTGAAAAATTTTTAATGCAAGGAAAACATGCAAGACACCAAACTTAGAAATCTTTAATGCTTAGGCACTAAGAATTCAAGAATGCATATGAAAAATAAGAAAAGACACAAAATATGCAAATGCAAAGATCAAACAAGAAGACTTACCAAGAACAACTTGAAGATCATGAAGAACACTATGAATGCATGATTATTTTCGAAAAACGCAAGATGCACATGCAATTGACACCAAACTTATAACATGACTCAAGACTCAAACAAGAACACAAAAAATGTTTTTGATTTTTATGATTTTATGATTTTTTGGTATTTTCTTTTAATTTTTTTTTCGAAAAACATATAGGAAAAAGAAAATAAGAAATTCAAAATTTTTAATAAGAATTCCAGGAATCTTTCAATATTGGCCTAAAGCTCCAATCCAAGGGTTGGGCATGGCTTAATAGCTAGCCAGCTTTAGGATATAAATCAGGCATGCAACAGCTGATATTCCAATTAACTTGCCTCTATGCTGATGGTTGGAAGTCACAGTCCAAAAGAATTAGACATGGCTTTACAGTCAGCCAGGCTTCAACATGCTTCATGAAACACTAGAATTCATTCTTAAAAACAG
>NC_029788.2:95451712-95455756 GCF_000816755.2 Arachis ipaensis
ATGCAAATGCAAAGATCAAACAAGAAGACTTACCAAGAACAACTTGAAGATCATGAAGAACACTATGAATGCATGATTATTTTCGAAAAACGCAAGATGCACATGCAATTGACACCAAACTTATAACATGACTCAAGACTCAAACAAGAACACAAAAAATATTTTTGATTTTTATGATTTTATGATTTTTTTGTATTTTCTTTTAATTTTTTCGAAAATCACTTTGAAAAAGAAAAATAAGGATTCCAAAATTTTTAATATGAATTTCAGGAATCTTATGCTCTTTAGTCTAAAGCTCCAATCAAAGGGTCAGGCTTGGCTTAATAGCCAGCCAAGCTTTAGCATGTAACAGGTAGATCATGAACAGTAGTAGGTGGATTAGCACCAGCTAGCTTGCTCTTGATAATAAATTGGAAGCCTCAGTCCAAATGAATTTACACATGGCTTTACAGCCAGCCAGGCTTCACATGCTTCATGAAACACTATAATTCATTTTTAAAAATTTTGAATAAAATTATAAAATTTTTGAAAACATTTTTATTTTAAAAATTTTTTTTTTTCGAAAACAAAGGAGAAAATTTTGAAAGAAATTTTTTTTTTTTGAAAAAATTTTGAAGAGAAAACAAAAAGAAAATTACCTAATCTGAGCAACAAGATGAACCGTCAGTTGTCCAAACTCGAACAATCCCCGGCAACGGCGCCAAAAACTTGGTGCGAAGAAATTGTGATTACACTTTAATTATGTAAAATTCATCGCTCTTTCTTTCCCCGGCAACGGCGCCAAAAACTTGGTGCGCAGAAATTATGATTACACTTTAATTATGTAAAATTCATCGCTCTTTCTTTTCCTGGTAATGGCGCCAAAAACATGATGCCAATACCATGGTTCACAACTTCGCACAACTAACCAGTAAGTGCACTGGGTCGTCCAAGTAATACCTTACGTGAGTAAGGGTCGAATCCCACGGAGATTGTTGGTATGAAGCAAGCTATGGTCACCTTGTAAATATCAGTCAGGCGGATATAAAACAGTAATGGGATTTTCAAAAATAATTAATAAAATAGGGATAGAAATACTTATGTAAATCATTGGTGAGAATTTCAGATAAGCGAATAGAGATGCTTTCGTTCCTCTGAACCTCTGCTTTCCTGCTATCTTCATCCAATCAGTCTTACTCCTTTCCATGGCTAGCTTTATGTAATGCATCACCATTGTCAATGGCTACTTTCGGTCTTCTCTCGGGAAAATGATCCAAATGCCCTGTCACGGCACGGCTAATCGTCTGGAGGCATCACCCTTGTCAATGGTTACATCCTATCCTCTCAGTGAACATGGTCAACGCACCCTGTCACGGCACGGCTATTCATCTGTCGGTTCTCGATCATACTGGAATAGGATTTACTATCCTTTTGCGTCCGTCACTACGCCCAGCAATCGCAAGTTTGAAGCTCGTCACAGTCATTAAATCATTGAATCCTACTCGGAATACCACAGACAAGGTTTAGACTTTCCAGATTCTCTTGAATGCCGCCATCATTCTAGCTTACACCACGAAGATTCTGATTAAAAGATCTAAGAGATACTCATTCAGTCGAAGGTAGAACGGAAGTGGTTGTCAGGCACGCGTTCATAGGGAATGATGATGATTGTCACGTTCATCACATTCAGGTTGAAGAGCGAATGAATATTTTAGAAGCGAAATAAGATGAATAAGATGAATAACAGTAGTACTTTGCATTAATCTTTGAGGAACAGCAGAGCTCCTGGGGCCCACTTGGTGTGTGCTTGGGCTGAGCTTGAGTGTTGCATGTGTAGAGGTCCTTCTTGGAGTTGAACGCCAGCATTTGTGCCAGTTTGGGCGTTCAACTCTGGTTTTGGATCCTTTTCTGGCGCTGGACGCCAGAATTGGGCAGAGAGCTGGCGTTGAACGCCAGTTTGCATCGTCTATCTTTGGCGAAAGTATGGACTATTATATATTGCTGGAAAGCCCTGGATGTATACTTTCCAACTCAATTGGAAGCGCGCCATTTCGAGTTCTGTAGCTCCAGAGATTCCACTTTGAGTGCAGGGAGGTCAGAATCCAACAGCATCAGCAGTCCTTCTTCAACCTCTGAATCTGATTTTTGCTCAAGTCCCTCGATTTCAGCCAGAAAATATCTGAAATCACAGAAAAACACACAAACTCATAGTAAAGTCCAGAAATGTGAATTTAACATAAAAACTAATGAAAACATCCCTAAAAGTAACTAGATCCTACTAAAAACATACTAAAAATAATGCCAAAAAGCGTATAAATTATCCGCTCATCAATCCACCAGCTGAGCAATCTAAAGAGATCTGAGCTCTTTCTGTAAGCCCATAATAGAAGATGTCTAACTGAACCCACTCTGAAAACATTTCAGAGGGACATTTTCATAGCATCTCTCTGTATCTCTCCCAGGCATCATAAAGAGATTCATTATCTCCTTGTTTAAAGCCTTGGATGTCTAGCCTTAGCTGTGTCATCCGTTTTGGAGGAAAGTATTGATTCAGAAATTTTTTTGTCAGTTGTTTCCATGTTCTTATGCTAGCCTTAGGTTGGATATTTAACCACCTCTTGGCTTGGTCTTTTACAGCAAATGGAAACAGTAATAATCTGTAGACATCCTGATCTACTTCCTTATCATGTACTGTATCAGCAATTTGTAAAAATTGTGCCAGAAACTCTGTAGGTTCTTCCTGTGGAAGACCTGAATACTGGCAGCTTTGCTACACCATGATAATGAGCTGAGGATTCAAGTCAAAGCTACTGACTCCAATGGAGGGTATGCAGATACTACTCCCATATGAAGCAGTAGAGGGGTTAGCATATGACCCCAGAGTCCTCCTGGACTGTTCATTTCCACTTAGATCCATGATGGAGAAAGGGAGATGATGTAAAATAAAAAATTTATTTTTATTTATTTATTTATTTATTTAATTATTTTGAAAATAAAATAAAATAAAATAAAATAAATAAAAATAGGTGAAGATTTTTGAAAAATGACGAGAGAAAAAGTGGTCAGGAAGTTTTGAAAAAGATATGAATTGAAAAAGATTTTAAATTTTGAAAAAAATCTGAATTTTAAAAATAATTTTCGAAAATTTGTTTTAAAAATAGAGAGAAAATATATTTTTGAATTTAAATAGGAAAGAGAGAAACAATAAGATAGCCCAAGATTTAAAATTTTTTTAGATCTAATGCTCCTTGTTTTCGAAAATTCTGGAGGGAAAACACCAAGGAACACCAAACTTAAAAATTTTAAGATCAAGACACAAGGAAAACTCAAGAACACTTTGAAGACTCACAAGAACACAAGAACATGAAGAAAGAACACCAAACTTAAAATTTTTAGAAAACCAAAATAAAATTTTTGAAAAACAAAGGAAAACCAACAAGAAAACACCAAACTTAAAGTTTGGCACGAGATTTAATAGAAAAATTATTTTTTGAAAAATTTTTGACAAGAAAATAAAAGACTCTGACCCAAAAGACAAAAATTTCCTAATCTAAGCAACAAGATTCACCGTCAGTTGTGCAAACTCAAACAATCCCCGGCAACGGCGCCAAAAACTTGGTGCACGAATTGTGAATCACACTTTTCACAATTCGTACCACTAACCAGCAAGTGCACTGGATCGTCCAAGTAATACCTTACGTGAGTAAGGATCGAATCCCACGGAGATTGTTGGTTTGAAGCAATCTCTGGTTATCTTGTATAGGATAAGGCCATGCTAACTCTTGGACGTCTACTAATCGGCACGTCACTGTCGCGTAAACCTGGGAAAAGTGACCTTCCTACCTACCATCGGTAACTGTTGCCACTAGGTGGTTGTGTGTCGAACGGTATCCTCCTTGGAACGCACGCACTTCTTCTTTTGTCCCTCTTTCGTCTCTAAGTCTTCTGTTTCGTAGAGGTTTTGAGGTTGTATAAGAGGTAATGACGTATGGTTCATAAATAAAATACAAGGGAACAAGTAAACGTTCAGTTGACTATTAATATTAACTGGAGGATTGACTCTAA
>NC_029788.2:95456767-95482059 GCF_000816755.2 Arachis ipaensis
TTTCTGGCGTTGAACTCCAACTTGTAACTTGTTTCTGGCGCTGGACGCCAGACTGCAACATGGAACTGGCATTGAACGCCAGTTTACGTCATCTATCCTTGAGAAAAGTATGGACTATTATATATTGCTGGAAAGCCCTGGATGTCTACTTTCCAACACAATTGGAAGCGCGCCATTTGGAGTTCTGTAGCTCCAGAAAATCCACTTTGAGTGCAGGGAGGTCAGAATCCAACAGCATCAGCAGTCCTTTTTCAGCCTGAATCAGATTTTTGCTCAGCTCCCTCAATTTCAGCCAGAAAATATCTGAAATCACAGAAAAATACACAAACTCATAGTAAAGTCCAGAAATATGAATTTTGCCTAGAAACTACTGAAAATAAACTAAAAACTAACTAAAACACACTAAAAACTATATGAAATTAACCCCAAAAAGCATATAAAATATCCGCTCATCAAGGTCCATGAGTGGGCTCTCTTTTTTGCTCCATCCTCTTTCTAGTGATGGGCTTTTGAGATGAATCTCTCCATCTCCCATGACTCGGAGTTGGAAGCAACTGCCTTCCCTTTCCTCTTCCTAGAGGTTTCTCCGGCCTTAGGTGCCATTAGTGGTTATGGAAAGCAAAAAGCTGAGCTTTTCCACACCAAACTTAAAAGCTTTGCTCGTCCTCAAGCAAAATAAGATAGAAGGGAGTAGAAGAAGAAGGATGCAATTAATTTTGAAAACTTATTACTGTATACAAGAAAAATTAAAAAGAGTTGAAAATAATTTGAAAAGATATGTAAGTTTTGAAAACGTTTTGGAAGGAATTGAAATGAATTAAAAAGAGAATTAAAAAGAGTTGGAAAGATTATTAATATTTGAAAATAGAAATTGAAAGATGAACGTTTAAAATATGTTTGATGCAAAAAAATCATGAATTAAAACATGAAAAATTGAAAAAAATCAAATTGGAAACAAAATTACCTCCCTTGTGTCATCCTGGCGTTAAACGCCCAGAATGCTATCCATTCTGGCATTTAACGCCCACTTGACTACCTCTTTGGGCGTTTAACGCCCAGCCAGATACCCTGACTGGCGTTAAACACCAGGAATCCTTCTTTACTGGGCGTTTTTCTGAACGCACAGAATGCTTCCTGCATGGGCGTTAAACGCTCATTCTGCTATCCTTACTGGCGTTTAAATGCCACTAAGCCTGTCCTCCAGGGTATGCTATTTTGATGCTGTTTTTTATTCCACTTTAATTCTGCAGCTGTTTTTGTGACTCCACATGATCATCAACCTAAATAAAACATAACATGGCAATGGAAAACAAATGTCTAAAAAAATAAATATAATTAAATAACATTGGGTTGCCTCCCAATAAGCGCTTCTTTAATGTCAATAGCTTGACAGTAAGCTCTTAGAGACACTCAGAGCGTGATGGTGGCCTCCCAACACCAAACTTAGAGTTTGAATGTGGGGGCTCTGCTTGACTCTGTATTGAGAGAAGCTTTTCATGCTTCCTCTCCATGGTTATAGAAGAAGATCCTTGAGCCTTAAACACAAGGTAGTCCTCATTCAATTGAAGGACTAACTCTCCTCAGTCCACATCAATCACAGCCCTTGCTGTGGCTAGGAAGGGTCTTCCAAGGATAATAGATTCATCCTCATCCTTCCCAGTGTCTAGGATTATGAAGTCAGCAGGGATGTAAAGGCCTTCAACCTTCACTAAGACATCTTCTACAAGTCCATAAGCCTGTTTCATTGATTTATCTGCCATCTCTAGTGAGATTCTTGCAGCTTGCACCTCGAAGATCCCTAGTTTCTCCATTACACAGAGTGTCATGAGGTTTATACCTGACCCCAGGTCACACAGAGCCTTCTCAAAGGTCATGGTGCCTATGGTACAAGATATTAAGAACCTTTCGGGATCCGGTTTCTTCTGAGGTAATTTCTGCTGAACCAAGGCATTCAGTTCATTGATGAGCAATGGCGGTTCATCCTCCCTAGTTTTATGACCAAATAACTTAGCATTTAGCTTCATGATTGCTCCTAGATATCGAGCAACTTGCTCTTCAACAATATCTTCATCCTCTTCAGAGGAAGAATACTCATCAGAGCTCATGAATGGCAACAGTAAGTTCAGTGGAATCTCTATGGTCTTCGTATGAGCCTCGGATTCCTTTGGTTCCTCATTAGGGAACTCCTTAGTGGTCAGTGGACGTCCATTGAGGTCTTCCTCACTGGAAATCACTGCCTCTTCCTCCTCTATAGGTTCGGCCACTTTGGATATATTGATGGCCTTGCAATCTCTCTTTGAATTCTCTTCTGTATTGCTTGGGAGAGTACTAGGAGGAGTTTCAGTAACTCTTTTACTCAGTTGACCCACTTGTGCCTCCAAATTTCTGATGGAGGACCTTGTTTCAGTCATAAAACTGAGAGTGGTCTTAGATAGATCAGAGAATATGGTTGCTAAGTCAGAGAGGCTCTGCTTAGAATTCTCTGTCTGTTGCTGAGAAGATGATGGAAAAATCTTGCTATTGCCAAACCTATTTCTCCCACCATTATTATTATTGAAGCCTTGTTGAGGCTTCTATTGATCCTTCCATGAGAAATTTGGATGATTTCTCCATGAAGGATTATAGGTGTTTCCATAGGATTCTCCCATGTAATTCACCTCTTCCATTACAGGATTCTCAGGGTCATAAGCCTCTCCTTCAAAGGAGGCTTCTTTAGTACTGCCGGATGCAGCTTGCATTCCAGTCAAATTCTGAGAAATCATATTGACTTGCTGAGTCAATATTTTATGCTGAGCCAATATGGCATTTAGAGTATCGATCTCAAGAACTCCTTTCTTCTAAGTCATCCCATTATTCACAGGATTTCTTTCAGAAGTGTACATGAACTGGTTATTTGCAACCATCTCAATGAGTTCCTGGACTTTTGCAGGGGTTTTCTTCAGATGAAGAGATCCACCAGCAGAGTGGTCCAATGATATCTTGGACAATTCAGACAGACCATCATAGAATATACCTAAGATGCTCCATTTTGAAAGCATGTCAGAAGGACACCTTCTGATCAATTGCTTGTATCTTTCCCAAGCTTCATAGAGGGATTCACCTTCCTTCTGTCTAAAGGTTTGGACTTCCACTCTAAGCTTGCTCAACTTTTGAGGTGGAAAAAATTTGGCCAAGAAAGCATTGACCAACTTTTCCCAAGAGTTCAGGCTTTTTTTAGGTTGTGAGTCCAACCATATACTAGCTCTATCTCTTACAGCAAAGGGGAAAAGCAGAAGTCTGTAGACCTCGGGATTAACCCCATTGGTCTTAACAGTGTCATGGATTTGCAAGAATTCAACTAAGAACTTATGAGGATCTTCCAATAGAAGTCCATGAAACTTGCAATTCTACTGCATTAGAAAAAATAATTGAGGCTTAAGCTCAAAGTTGTTTGCTCCAATGGCAGGAATTGAGATGCTTCTTCCATATAAGTCAGAAGTTGGTGCAGTAAAGTCACCAAGCACCTTCCTTGCATCTCCACCATTGTTGTTGGGTTCGGCTTCCATGTCTGCTTTTTCAAAATTTTCTGTAAGGTCCTCTCCGGAGTGTTGTGCTTTAGCTTCTCTTAGCTTCCTCTTCAGAGTCCTTTCAGGTTCAGGATCAGTTTCAACAAGAATGTCCTTATCCTTGTTCCTGCTCATATGAAAAAGAAGAGAACAAAAAGAATAATGAAATCCTCTATGTCACAATATAGAGATTCCTTTATGTGAGTATAAGAATAGAAGAGTAGAAGAATGAGAAGAGAGAGGAGATGAGTAATTCGAACAGAGAAAAGAGAGAAGGGTTCGAATTATGAGTAGAAGAGAAGTGTTAGTGATTAAATAAAATAAATAAAAAAAGATGAGAGAGAGAGAGAGTATTCGAATATTAATTAAAAGAAAAGAAAAATATTTTTGTTTTTATTTTAATTATAAGTTAGAATTCGAATTTTAAGAAAAGAAATAAAAGCATATTGAAAACTAAATAAATTAATTAATTAAAAATATTTTTTGAAAAATTTGTTAGTTAGTTTTCGAAATTAATGAGAGAGAAAAGTAGTTAGGTGGTTTTGAAAAAGATAAAAAATAGTAAACTTTTTTAAAATTAGAACAAACAAATCAAGTAATTAGTTGAAAAGGTTTGAAAGTCAAATTTTTGAAAAGATAAGAAGTTAGAAAAAGATTTTGAAGTTAAAATTTTTTAAAAAAAAGATATGACTGAAATTTATTTTGAAAAATAATTGAAAAAGAATTTTAAAAAGATTTGATTTTTAAATTAAAGTTGATGACTTGACTAACAAGAAACTAAAAGATATGATTCTAGAATTTAAAGGTTGAACCTTTCTAAACAAGAAAGTAACAAACTTGAAATTTTTTAATCAAAACATTAATTGTTAGTAAAGTTTTTAAAAATATAAAATAAAAAATAAGAAAAATATTTTGAAAATTTATATAATAAATTCGAAAATATTAAGAAGAAAAATGAAAAAGATTTGATTTTTGAAAAAGATTTGAAAAGATAAAGTTTTTAAATTGAAATTTTGACTTGACTAACAAGAAACAACTAAATTTTAAAAATTTTTTACCAAGTCAACTCAAAATTTCGAAAATTATGAGAAGAATAAGGGAAAGATTTTTTTTTTTACTTTTGAATTTTTAATGAGGAGAGAGAAAAACAACAAAATGAAACAAAATATAAAAATTTAAGATCAAAACAAATAATGCATGCAAGAACACTTTGAATGTCAAGATGAACACCAAGAACACTTTGAAGATCATGATGAACATCAAGAACATATTTTTGAAAATTTTTAAGAAAAGAAAGACATGCAAGACACCAAACTTAGAAATTTTTAATGTTTAGACACTATGAACTCGAAAGTGCATATGAAAAACAACAAAAAATACAAAACAAGAAAAATTAAAGATCAAACAAGGAAAATCATCAAGAGCAACTTGAAGATTAAAGAAGAACACAATGCATGAATTTTCGAAAATCTAAGAAAAATTAAAAACATGCAGTTAACACCAAAATTAAAATTTGACACTAGACTCAAACAAGAAACACAAAATTTTTTTGATTTTATGATTTTATTAATTTTTAATAAGAATTCCAGGATTCATGCAATGTTAGTCTAAAGCTTCGGTCCAAAAGAATTAGACATGGCCAAATGGCCAGCCAAGCTTTAGCATAACAAATACAGACATATCCTTTCTACAATGGAAAGTGGAAATCTCAGTCCAAAAGATTAGACATGGCTTAACAGCCAGCCAGGGTTCAACATATCTCATGAAGCTCTAGAATTCATTCTTAAAAACTCTGAAGAACATTTTTTTTCGAAAACTTTTTTTTTTCGAAAATAAAAATAAAAAGCTTAAACATAAAATAAAATTACCCAATCTAAGCAACAAGATGAACCGTCAGTTATTCAAAGTCGAACAATCCCCGGCAACGGTGTCAAAAACTTGGTGCACGGAATTGTGATCACACTTTTCACAACTCCGGTACAACTAACCAGCAAGTGCACTGGGTCGTCCAAGTAATACCTTACGTGAGTAAGGGTCGATCCCACGGAGAATGTCGGCTTGATGAAGCAAGCTATGGTCATCCTGTAAATCTTAGTCAGGCGGATAGTTTTGATAATTGAAAGATAAATAAAACGTAAATTAAAATAAAGACACTTATGTATTTCATTGGTGGGAATTTCATATAAGCGTTTGGAGATGCTTTGTTGCTTCTGAACCTCTGCTTTCCTGTTGTCTTCATCCAATCATGCGTACTCCCTTCCATGGCAAGCTGTATGTTGGTGGATCACCGTTTTCAATGGCTACCATCCGTCCTCTCGGATGAAAAATACCAGGTACGGTTTATGCACGGCTAATCAACTGTCGGATTTCTCGTCTTGGATGAAAATTACCAGGCACAGCTACCGCAGGGCTAATCATCTGTCGGTTTCCACTTGTGTGGGAATAATATCTCTCTATCCTTTTGCACACTGTCACTGTGCCCAACATTCATGAGTTTGAAGCTCGTCACAGTCATCCCGTCCCAGATCCTACTCGGAATACCACAGACAAGGTTTAGACTTTTCGGATCTCAGGAATGCTGCCAATTGGTTCTAGCCTCTACCACGAAGGTTCTAATCTCACAGACTCGGTCCGTGAATCAGAGACCTAAGAGATTATACTCCAGCTATCGTCCAATGACTACGTTGAACATCATGTAGACCGCTTGTAGATGTCAGGCACGCGGATCTTGGCTAAGCGAGTAACGAAGATAGTGGGTGATTGTCATGGGTCACCCCTTCATTCTGACTTAACTGAATTAAGTATGAGAGTATATCTTGGAGAAGAAGTAGGCGTGAATTGAAAGAGAAACAATAGTACTTGCATTAATTCATGAAGAACAGTAGAGCTCCGCACCTTAATCTATGAGGTGTAGATACTCCACCGTAGAAAATTCATAAGAGAAAAAGGTCTAGGCATGGCCGAATGGCCAGCCTCCCAAGTCCAAAGATCATATGCGAATACAATAGTAAAAAGTGCTATTTATACTAAACTAGTTACTAAGGATTACAGAAAATAAGGAACTAAGTGCAGATAGTGGAGAAATCCACTTCCGAGGCCTACTTAGTGTGTGCTTGGGCTGAGCATTGAGCTTTACACGTGCATAGGCCTTTTCTAGAGTTAAACGCCAGCTTGGATGCCAGTTTGGGCATTTAACTGTAGTTCTGGTGCCAGTTTTGGCATTTTACGCCAGAAAAGGGTCTCTGGCTGGCGTTTAAACGCCAATTTGGGCCATCAAATCTCGGGAAAAGTATGGACTATTATACATTGCTGAAAAGCCCAAGATGTCTACTTTCCAACGCAATTGAGAATGCGCCAATTGGGCTTCTTTAGCTCCATAAAATCTACTTCGAGTGCAGGAGGGTCAGAATCCAACAGCATCTGTAGTCCTTTCTCAGCCTCTGAATCAGACTTTTGCTCAGGTCCCTCAATTTCAGTCAGAAAATACCTGAAATTACAAAAAAATACACAAACTCATAGTAAAGTCCAGAAATATGATTTTTTCATAAAAACTAATAAAAATATAATAAAAAGTAACTAAAACATACTAAAAACTATGTAAAAACAATGCCAAAAAGCGTATAAATTATCCGCTCATCATTTATCAAGTGTGGGGGGAATTTGTGGGAAACATTGGCAGTTAGTTTGGGTTTTCATTGAGAAAATTTGGAAAAATGGGTAAACACTCATGCATCTATAAAAAAAAACCACATGCATCTCTTTTTGTTGATAAAAGGAAAATTTTGGTGTATATACCTTTTGAAAAAAAAGAAAAATAAAATGAAAAAGAAAAAGAAAAAAAATGATAATAAGAATGTTAAATAAGAGATGCATATGTGGTTGAATTGAAAAGAAAATGCCTGAGTGAATATGAGAAAGGGATAAATGGGTAGGTAGGATTATTTTGTTATGAATATAGGATGATATATAGGATTAGGTGGGTACTTGAGCTAATCAAAGATCCAATCTAATAGCCCACTTAACCATATTAATCCTACCCTTACCTAAGCCACATTACAACCCACAAAAGTCCTCATGATATTTGCATTCATGCATCAAATATTAGTTGATTGTTAGACGACTTGCAAATCTTTGAGAAGCATGATTAAAGGAGAATTGAGTGATTAAACCTATACACTGAGCAATTAGAGTGTAAACACATCCGGTGAGGGTTTCAATTGCTCAATTCTATGTTCCCATTGCTTATCTTGTGTCTTCTTGCAATTGTTGAACTTAATTTTGGAAATTTCAAATCAAATCTTTGGATATTGATCATATTGCTATATTTGCTCTATCTTAGCCCTAAGCTTTATTTTGGATTGATTGAGATTCTTTTGTTTGTTTTTGCCAAACTCAATAGGAATCATAGTATAGATATAGATAGATAGCATTTAGTATAGTTGCATACATATAAGTAGTCGCATTGAATAAATCATTTACCCCTTCATTCATCTCCTTTGGTTGTGTTTAGCATGAGGACATGCTTGGTTTAAGTGTGAGGGAATTGATGAGTCCATATTTTACGATATATTTTGGTTTGATTTGAGTGGATTTCATCACACAAACCCACATTTATTCATCTAAATATCATGCTTTTGAGATTTCTTCCTAAATTGTGCTTGAAAGTGAAAACATGCTCTTTTGTGCTTAATTTAGTCAATTTTAATTCACTTTAATCCCATTTGGTACCTTGATGTATTTTTTAAGTGATTTCAGATTTTTAAGGCAAGTTTGGGTTTAAGAAGTGAGGAAAAGAGCATGCAAAAGGGAAGAATTCAAGAAATGAAGGATTTGGAAAGCTGCCAGCCCTGACCTCTCTGTACTAAATTGGTCATAACCTGAGCTACAGAGGTCCAAATGAGGCGGTTCCATCGGCATTGGAAAGATAACGGGCGGGACTTCAAAATGATATGCAATTTACTATAGTGGACATAAGTTTAAGTGTGCATACGCACAGGTACTTGTGCGTACGCACAAGTCGGAATTCAGCATGTGTGCGGACGCACACGTCTGTGCGTCCGCACAGGTCCCTGCACGTGACCTCATTAATTACAACTCGCTGGCAGCGATTTCTGGGCTCCCAAAATCCAATTCAACTCATTTTTTTAAGCTATTTAAGGCTAAATTGAAAAAGGATGAAGGGGGGCAATTAGGTTTAGCTTTTATGATGTTTTCTCTTAGTTTCTAGAGAGAGAAGCTTCCCCCTCTCTCTAGAATTAGGTTAGGTTTAGTTAATTTCTCTTTAATTTCTGTCTTTAATTATTGTTTTAATGTAGTTTCCTTTATGTTTTCATGCTTTTCTTGTCTTTCTCTTCTTTATTTCTCTTGTAATTTCCTTTCTTTTGCTATTTTTATGTTATGAACCTTCTATGTTAATTTTACTTTCAATTAATGCATTTTATATTTCCATGTCATTTATTGCTTTCTCTAGTTGTTATTGTTACTTTCTTGCATTTGGTAGTTAGAATTTATTTTATTCTCATGCACACCAAGTATTTGATAAAATGCTTGGCTTAGTTTTCACTTAGTTTTTCTAACTCTTGGCTTGGAATTGTTGACTTTGGTGTCCCTTGAGTCATTGATGTCCATTCTTGTTTGATATATTAGAGTAGTTAGTTAATTTGGTCTCCCTTGACTCTATGTGACCCCTAGTGTTGACATAGGACTTAGGGATTGAAATTAACTATACCTATTTGACTTATCTTCGATGTAAGGTTGACTAAGTAGGATTAACTCTTCATAATCATCATGTGTTTATGGTTAACAACTAGGATAGGTAGCCTTAGCTCTCAATTACTTGCCAAGATGTTTTCTTGCATTTGAAGTTTTCTTTTCTTAATTGCTTTTGACTTTTATTACTTTGATGTTTAATTTCTTGCATATTTAGTTTTTACACTCTTGGTTGAGAAATTGGATATTTGGATGGAATTGAGTTGTGGATGTTTAATTTCTTAAATCAAATGTTTGATCCGAGTTAAGTTTAGCTGACAAGGCTTGAGGTAATAATATATAATAGTTTATAGAATAGTGAAAATCTAAGGGACTAATTGGTTTGTAAAAATATTTTCTGTTCGTTTTCTGTTTTTATTTTTTGAAAATAATTTTTATTTTCAACATTTCGCATTTTAGAAAACACGATTGGTTTGTGAAAAGAAGACTCAATTCTAAGTATCGAAAATAATAAAAATAAATTTGGTTGGTTTATTTTTAAAATGTATTTTTAATAGTTTAAAATCACAAAATTATATTTTTATTAAATGTATAATTTTAGTTATTTCATTTTTTTATTAAATTAATAATTAATTTTATACGGTATCAATATGAAAAAAATTACTATCTTTCTACTATTTTAGAAAAATTTGGTATCTCTTATATATATAGTTGGTTTTATATTTCCTATGACACTATATAATAATAAAAAACATCAATTGAAACAAAAAATCAAAACTAAAATTTGTTTTACACCGAACAAATCAATTAATTAATATCAAAATTTATTGATGTAAACAATTTTTGAACAAATTTTATTAATAAAATATTGAATAAATAAATACTAAAGTTAAAAAATTTAAAACAAAACGGCAATTTTCTTGCCAATATTTTTAAGTTTTTATGTATTTTTTAAATTTTATTATCAATACTTTCATAATTGATTGTCGATTTAAAAGTTACAGGTATCCAATATTATTTTTACTTGTGAAGCATTAATATTTGGATATCCTTTCTAAGTTTAACATTACAAACAATAAGAAACAGAAGCAGCTATAGAAAGTAATAAAAAAAAATCAAAAGTTGCAAGATTCATAACATATGCATATATTAATAAATTAAAGCCTTATCTTACTTTTTGTTTAATTTTGGCCATTATAATATTCTAATCATTCTTTTTAAAAAACATGTGTTGCTAATATTTACTGTAGAATTTCTCCGAGCATGAAAAAATATCTCAATGTAAAAAAATAACAATTAGTAACAAACAAGTAATAAAAAAAATAGTATATTACCTTTTTCATCTTTTAGTATCGGTGCCCATGTCCTTACAACCTAATGTAATAATGTCAAATGTCGTTGTAACACAAGGTATAGGAGAAATCCTAGTAACGCTGCCAGTTGGTAGAGGACGTGCCTCCATATTTCTAAAAATGTCGAGAGAAGTTTCTATCGGAACAACATCTCCTAACACGGTCAACAAATCGAGGATAGTCATCATAATTTGGTCAATATATTACACAACAAATGGCTACAGTTTTAAATCCTACAATGAAAAAAAATAATGCAAGGATAGAGCAAATAGCTCAACGTGTCGATAATATTGTAGGAGTAGACAATCGACCGTTTATACCACCAATAGGTGGAATACAGGTTTATAATCCTCCCCTGTGGTTAAATAGATGAGATGATCCAAATAGAATTTTAAATTAAGCAAGAGCAAACAATGCTGCTCAAGCTTACGGTCAGAAAAGACCTTTTTATATTAAAGAAAACAAAACCTAACTTTTAAATTCAAAGTTAAATTCAAAAACAAAACAAATCAAATCTAATATTCTGCATTAATTTTTCAACTTTATATCTTCTATAGTCCCATATTTTGCATCTTGAATTGGCTTAGAATGTTGCAAACAAGGCTTATGAAAATTGGGGGGAAAAGGGAGCAAGTGAAACACACATATGTGTATGACACGCTTTGCATGTAAATGCCATGCTTTGCATGCATAATGCTATGCTTTCTTGGAGCTGGCCTTTTGGCGTGTAATGCCACCCTTGGGCGTGTAAAATGCCCATTTTCTCTTTCCTAGGAGGTCTTTCCTGTTCGGCGTGTGGAATGCCAGCATGTGACGTGTGAAACGCCACTCTTCTGTGGTCCCTGGAGCTCATTCTGTCTTGGCGTGTGACACGCCCTTGTTATGGCGTGTAAAATGTCCAAATGGGGTCTTTGAAATAGTCTTATAGAAATTTGGCCTCACATGTAACGCCGGGCTGCGGCGTGTGGAACGCCAGTCAATCAAACAAGGTCCTAAGAGGTAAAATATGGCGTGTAACACATCCAAAGTGTGGCGTCAAACGCCTATATATGTTGCCAAATAGAAGCCTTCACTTAAATATCGAACCTGTGTAAAGCACAAATGCCCGTTCTTATTGGCGTGTGGAATGCCCACTGTTCACTGGGTCGTGCAAACGCATAAGGCATGCGTACACATGACTATGACAAAAATCTTCAATCGCGCATACGCATGAAGCATGCGTACGCATGAGCCCTTATTTTTCCAGCTTTTGCACGTACACATGAGGCATGTGCACGAATCCACATTTTTTAGGTGTTTTGCATATGCATGAGGCATGCTTACTGATACACCATTATTTCGTGGTACATTTTATGCTAAATTGAGTGAATTTTATCCATCATTCTCACACTTATGCACGGAAATTGCATGTTTTACATTTTTCTTCCCAATTTTGTACTATGATTGTAAATATGCTTCTTTGGCCTTAAATTTACTAATTTTTAATCCTCTCTTATTACCATTCGATGCCGTGATATGTGTGTTCAGTGTTTTCAAGTTTTATAGGGAAGGAATGGCTTAGAGGATGGAAAAGAAGCATGCAAAAGTAGAAGGAACACAAGAAATTGATGTTTGGAGAAGTTGGTAGCGACGCGCACGCGTGGACGACGCGTACGCATGACCAGCGCATCAGGCAATCGACGCGTATGCGTGGATGACGCGTATGCGTGACCAGGATTTCGTCAGTCGATGCGTACGCGTGGGTTTAGTTACAGAGCGTCACGTGCTGCATTAAACAGAAGAAACTGAGGGCGATTTCTGGGCTGTTTTTGGCCAAGTTCCAAGCCTGAAAACACAGATTAGAGGCTACAGAGTAGAGCTGGAAGGGGGGATGATTCATACACACCTCATTATTCACACATTAGGTTTGAGATGTAGTTTTTTAGAGAGAGATGCTCTCTCCTCTCTCTAAGTTTTAGGACTTTTAGGTTTATTTCTTCTTTAATTCAGATTTCCATGTTGCTTTGATTTAGTTTCTCTTCTACATTCCATTATTCTAGTACTTTAGTTATCTATTTCCCTTTGTGATTTCCTTATTTTGCTAATTTGGTTTATGAACTCTTCATGTTAGATTCGATTTCTTTTTTAATGCAGTTTGAGGTATTTCATGTTTATTGCTTCTCTCTTCATTTGTTATTATTGGTGCCTTGCAATTGTTGGATTTATATTTTTCATTCTCTTATTACTTTTCTATGTTTTTATTTTGTGCCTTCCAAGTGTTTGATAAAATGCTTGGGAGGATTTTAAATTAGATTTTTGGTATTCTTAGCTTAGATTGAGTACTTTGGAGACTCTTGAATTGTCAAAGTCTCTTGTTGGTTGGCGATTGAAAGTTGCTAGTTGGCTTGAGTATCACTAACTCTATTCTTTGATTAGGACTTGTGAACTCAAGTTGAATTGCTCACTTAACTTACCTTCAATTGTTAGAGGTTGACTAAGTGAGAGAAATTTACAATTACCATCATAATTGACGATGACTATGAGGATAGAAATTTCGATTCTCAACCCTTGCTAGGATTTTTCTTAGTTGTTATTTTATTTTCTTGTTATTTTACTTTCTTGTTCCTTATTTCAAAACCTAAAAAGATACAATCTCATAACCAATTATAAGTACACTTCCCTACAATTCCTTGAGAGACGACCCGAGGTTTAAATACTTCGGTTAATTTTATTGGGTTTGCTTAACTGACAAATAATTTAAATTTGATTGAGGTTTAATTGTCGGTTTAGAACTATACTTACATCGCGCTTATTTTTGTGAAAATCTTTACCGACGATCTTTTCCCCGTCACTTACGCATGAGTCCCATATCGAAGGCGTTTTCATTCTACATGCCCATTCAACCTGGCGTGTCAAATGCCACTTTATTGCACTCCTAGGTGGTCTTTTTTTCATGGGCCATGCTTTTAATAGGTGGTCTAAGGTTCTAAAGCATGTCCTAAGCTTTAAAGTGTTCCCAAAACTTCCTATTTTCTTCTTTTGAGCTTGTTTTATGCCTTTTGCTTCTTTTTCTATTATTTTCTACAAAATTCATCAATCAAAATATCAAAGCAATATCCAACATAAGCACCAAAGTACTCTATGTAACTCTCTACCACATAGAACTTTACGCTTAAGCCGTAAAACAGAGGTAGTGTGGTATTACGACCGAGAAAACAAAATATACATACATAATATAATTGAAAGAATATAATATTCGAGGAGCCTTGAAGGTCGGTTAAAGCCAATTTGTGAAAATAAAAGCGCAACGCTCAAGATAACGTTTACTTGCGTACGAAGAAAGCACATATATATATATATATATATAAGAGTGGAGAGTCAAGAATACAAAATATTCAAACTCCAATCTCAACCTGCGTAGTTAAGGCTGGCCGGAGAATATTTACTTACATACATATAATCCTAAGACTAAAGAACTCAAAATAAACCCTAGTTCTCCATCAAAAGCCTCTATGAGGTATAGTAACAAAACATAACATGGGAGAAGTCTATACATATATATATACATATACATAAAACACCCCAAAAAGTAATATCCCACTATGCTACGATAGGAACTTCAGATGCCTAACGAAGTGCCTCTCGACCTGCATCTGAAAAACATAAATATCTATATGGGATGAGAATTGGGGGTTCTCAGCATGGTAAAGGTGCAACATACATAAGATATAAGGTCCCGGAAAAGCCAGAAGTAATCCTAGAATTCTAACACTCAGATTTAAATCTTAAAGTTTATAAATTAAAGACCATTAGTAGGGTAGGTTATCTAAGGTTCTAAATATTATTCAAACTCTAACTAAAAACCCTCAACTCTTCGCCTTCCTCCAAACTATGGTGGAACCTCAAAGACAAACAAAAGCAGACAAAGGCAAACACAAATAGAGTATAGTTATTGCAAGTAGCAAGTGTGACAAATAGCATATTGATTCACAAAGGCAAACCCAATTAAATGCACAAACAAAAAAAGCAAACATATGCATATGATGCATGCCTGTCCTATGGCTGATGAGTCTCATCTGTCGGTTATAAAGCCAACCCGACATGTCCGGCTGCTAAACCCTGGACAGTCTCCCGCGCGTATATCCCCAAGAGTCTATGCAAAGCTTTTTCTCCATCATAGTCAAATTCTATTCATTGGGGGAATTTCCGAGGCATTAAAGTGCCCAGCCACATCTTGCGACGTAGGGCCAATAGAGTATTGAGTCTTGACCTGGAGCACGTGGTGGCAAGCTATTGCATCATACCAAGGGAAACTCGTATCTCAGACAAAAGAAGTGCATAAGCCACTGACGATTTGATTTTTGTCAGTAAAGAATTTTTATAAGAATAATCGTGTTGTAGGTATAGTTTCTAAACCAACAGAGAATCCTTTTGTACAAAAACTTGTTTGTCACTAAAGCAAACCCAATAAAATTAATAACTGAAGTATTTAAACCTCGGGTCGTCTCTCATGGAATTGCAGGGAGGTGTGTTTATTATTGGTTATGGAAAAAGATATATTTTTGGGTTTTTGAAATAGGGAACAAGGAGAAGAAAATAGCAATAAAGTAAATTAATTACTAGAAAAACTCTTGGCAAGGTATGAGAACTAAAAATCCCATCCTAGTTATCCTTATCAGGTGTGATGATAATTGTTTATTGCTCCCACTTAGTTAACCCTTACTAAATAAAGGAAAGTCAATTGGACCAATCAATTTGATCCTCAAGTCCTAGTCAACTCCTGTGGAAAAACTAGCTTTAGAGCGATCCAAATCAATCAGCAGTTTCTAATTCTCAATCAACCGCTGAGTTTGATAACTCAAGTGTTACCAATTACTTAACCAAAACCAAAAGGAGAAAAATCTAAATTAAATTGAAAGCATCATAAATAGAATAAAATAATCATAAATCTGAAATACCTCAAATTATATTAAATAGAATATTCAAACCTAACATGGAAAGATTCATAAGCCAATTTGGCAACATTAACAAGTAAAAGTATTAGAATAAATAAAAGTAGGAGAGAAACATAAATTAAAGGAACATTGAACCTAGAATTGGAGAAACAATCCTAAAACTAAAAGAAATCCTAAATCCTAAAAACCTAAGAGAGAGAAGAGAGCCTCTCTCTTTAGAAACTACATCTAAAACCTAAAATTATGAATTATGAATGTTGTCTTCTATTGTCTTGTTGTGATGAATGTATTTCCCCACTTTATAGCCTCTAATATGTGTTTTCTGGACCAAAAACTGGGTCAAAAACAGCCCAGAAATCGCTGGTTGCGAAATCTGCCACGCTGGTTTTTCTGCAGAACAACGTGTCCGGGTGATTCACGCGTGCGCATCATTTTTCTGTATGGCCAGTATAATGAATTATATATCATATCGAAGCCCTGAACGTTAGCTTTCCAACGCAACTGGAATCGCATCATTTGGACCTCTGTAGCTCAACTTATGGTCGATTGAGTGCGAAGAGGTCAGGCTGGATAGCTTAGCAACTCCTTCAACTTCTTGTATTTCTTCCACTTTTGCGTGCTTCCTTTCCATCTTCTAAGCCATTCCTACCCTATAATCTCTGAAAAAACTTAACACACATATCAAGACATCTAATGGTAATAAAAGAGGATTAATAATTAGCAATCTAAAGACCCAGAAAACATGTTTTCAATCATAGCACAAAATCAGGAAGGGAAATGTAAAACGTGCGAAATCTATGAATAAGTGTAAGTTTAGTGGATAAAATCTACTCAATTAAGCACAGGATAAACCATAAAAATGGGGTTTATCAACCTCCCCACACTTAAACATTAGCATGTCCTCATGCTAAGCTCAAGAGAAGCTATAAAGGAGTGAAGATGAATGGTAAAACTTATGAAATGCAACCTATCTATATGAATGCAACTAAATGCAAAATATTTTCTACCTACTTGGTTAAAAGTAAATAAATCTTTCAAGAATAAATATGAACTATATTTCACTAATTCAAATCATAAAAATGAAGTACAAATAGACTTGCAAAAGAAAATAGCTCATGAAAGCCGGGAACAAAGAATCAAGCATCGAACCCTCACCGGAAGTGTATACACTCTAATCACTCAAGTGTTTAAGATTCGACTCTCTCAAATCTCTACTAACCTTGCTTTCTAAGGCTTGCTTTTCTTCTACCAATCAATAAAGAATTAATGCACAGATACACATATCAAGAGGTCTTTTAAGGGTTGTAATGGGTTAGGGTCAAAGTAGGATTATATTTGGCCAAGTGGACTAAAATCTGAATCCTTAATTAACTTAAACTTTCTACCTAACTTTGGACAATCCATGAAATCACAATAAAACATCTAACTATCCATTAACCATGTTTTCCACATATTCATGCATCCTAATTTCGAGTACAGTACATATGCATTGCTATTACCATTTACTTTGGGGCATTTTGTCCCCTTTTATTTATTTGCTCTTTTTCTTTTCTTTTTCTCCTTTATTTTTCTTTTTTTATCAATGCATATGATTAAATTATTGAATGCATGAACATGTCCTAAATATTTCTTTCACATCTTCAGAAAATTCTAACATACTCGATTTTCAAACCAAATGTTTTCAAACCCACTTTTTCCACACTTAAATCATGAGCACTCTCACTAGTCTAAGCTAACCAAGGATTCAAATTTAAGGACATTATTATTTTCTTCTTAGAGTTAGTGATGAGCTAAAGTAAAGAACAAAGGGGTAAAATAGGCTCAAAATTGGTTTGCAAAGGATAATGAAAGGGTAAGGCCATATGGGTATGTAAGCTCAGTGAAACAAAGACCTCAATCATATAAGTGCATGCATACATCAAACCATGGAAATATAGAATTAATCAAGACAAAGATCACAATTTTAGAGAGAAAAACACACACCAAAAAAATATTGGTTGATTAAATACAACCAATCAAATAGGCTCAAAATCTCACAGGTTTTTTGTGTTCGAGCTGAAAACCATGTTCCAGTATAATATTTCTTCAAACAAGTTCAATAAAAATTTTAATTCAAATTAGTGAAATGCTATAAAAAGTTTCTTGAAAAAGAAAATATCACTTTAACCAAGTGGTGGTAAAATATGCATAAAATCAAACAAATATGAAATCAAACATGCAAATGCAACAACTAACAAGGAAAATAAACCATTGGTGTTGAGATAGAAGAGTAACTAACCCATGGAGATCGGTATCGACCTCCCCACACTTAAAGATTGCACCGTCCTCGGTGCATACTGAGATGTGCAGGTGGACGGGCTGCTACAACTGATGTTCTTTTTTTTTTCCTTTCCTTGCCGGTGGTTTGGGAGTAGCTTTCTCTTTGCCCTTCTTGGTGGCCATCCAAAAAAGGAAAAAAGTATGTAACTTTAAAAGCTTAAGGGTTAGAGCAAGGAAGAGAAGGGTACAAGTGATAATCAATGCACGGTAAAGAAGGATGTCGTTTACACATGGTCGCGAATCCATGTGAAAAGTTCATCAATAGAAATATAGCAAGTGTATGTGAGGGCAAATGAATGCAAGATGTTTATTGGCATACCGGCAAAGGCATGAGTAGCATAGATCAAGCATTCAATGTCCAAGTTAGATTACCAACCCTTTCAAACTAACAATCTATTTGTATTGATAATTATATTTAATTAATAAAATATAAAAGGGGTTTTATGAAAAACAGGCATTAGAGTAGTAGAATAGAATAGTTTAAAATAATGTGCAATGCCATATGGGCTTTTTCACAAACACATAGCATATATGATAAAGATGTTATGGAAGGTATTAAAGTGAACATGTAAGCAATCCTTTTAAGAAGTAATATTAATTGTCAAACAATTCCACAATAACTCACAAGCAAAATATAGAAGTAAATAATCACCCAATTAAATTTTTAACACCAATTAAAGTAAGAAAAAGAAAAGAAAAGAAAAGACATAGATAATGAAAGTAAAAAGAAAGAGGAAAAGAAAACATTAATAAAAATAATAAAAAGTAAAGAGGGAAGAAAGAAAGAAAAGAACCTTGATAATGGATGTGAAAAATAAGGTATGAGAAAGCAAAAAAAATGAGAAAGAATAAGGAAGGAAGAAGAGATAAGAAAGAAATAATAAAGGGAAGAAAAGATTTAGATATTGGAAAGAAAAGATAAGATAGTTGGCGCTGATCTGGATAAGATGTGCGTCGCATGTGACGCGGACGCGTGGGTCACGCGATCGCGTGGCAGACGATAATTTCAGGTGACGCGGATGCGTGGCCTGATTTGTGCTATTGGCGCGAGTGCAGCCTCGCGTTCGTGCAACTCTCTGTTTGAAATGCAATTTGCCAAAAGTATGGGTGACGCGTGGTGCACGAAATTGTGATCATCAATGGCGCCAACAACTTGGTACACACAATTGTAATCTCAACTCTTTGTCACAACTCCACACAACTAACCAGCAAGTGTACTGGGTCATCCAAGTAATAAACCTTACGTGAGTAAGGGTCGATCCCACGGAGATTTTCGGCTTGAAGCAAGCTATGGTCATCTTGTAAATCTTAGTCAGGTGGATTCAAATGGTTATGGAGAATTGATAATTAAAAGATGAATAAAATATAAAATAAGATAGAGATACTTATGTAATTCATTGGTGAGAATTTCAAATAAGCGTATGAAGATGCTTTGTTCCTCCTGAACTTCTGCTTTCCTATTGTCTTCATCCAATCATTCATACTCCTTTCCATGGCAAGCTTTATGTTGGGTTTCACCGCTGTGAATGGCTACCTCCCGTCCTCTCAGTGAAAATGGTCCAAATGCGCTGTCACCGCACGACTAATCATCTGTCGGTTCTCGATCATATTGGAATAGGATCCATTGATCCTTTTGCGTCTCTCACTACGCCCAACACTCGCGAGTTTGAAGCTCATCACAGTCATTCCTTCCCAGATCCTACTCGGAATACCACAGACAAGGTTTAGACTTTTCGGATCTTAAGAATGGCCACCAATAATTCTAGCCTATACCACGAAGACTCTGATCTCATGGAATGGAAGGCTCGGTTGTCAAGCGAGGAAACCATGCGTCATGAACCAGGAGGCTAAGAGATACGCACTCAAGCTATTGCAAGTAGAACGGAAGTGGTTGTCAGGAACGCGTTCATAGGTGAGAATGATGATGAGTGTCACGAATCATCACATTCGTCAGGTTGAAGAATGAGTGTATATCTTAGAGAAGAAATAGGCTTGAGTTGAATAGAAAAATAATAGTACTTTGCATTAATTCATGAGGAACAGCAGAGCTCCACACCTTAATCTATGGTGTGTAAAAACTCCACCGTTGAAAATACATAAGAACAAAAGGTTCAGGCATGGCCGAATGGCCAGCCTCCCAAAGAGGGTTCAATCATCAAAACATGACTAAAGATGTAAAGGTCCTTAAAGGATGAAAATACAATAGCAAAAGGTCCTATTTATAGAAAACTAGTAGCCTAGGGTTACAGAAATAAGTAATTAATGCAGAAATCTTCTTCTGGGCCCACTTGGTGTGTGCCTGGGCTGAGCATTGAAGTTTCCATGTGTAGAGACTTTTCTTGGAGTTAAACGTCAGCTTTTGTACCAGTTTGGGCGTTTAACTCCAGCTTTTATGCCAGTTCTGGCGTTTTGACGCCATAATTTTTATGCTGACTTGGAATGCCGGTTTGGGCCATTAAATCTCGAGCAAAGTATGAACTATTATATATTGCTGGAAAGCCCAGGATGTCTACTTTCCAACGCAATTAAGAGCGCACCAATTGGGCTTCTGTAGCTCCAGAAAATCCACTTTGAGTGCAGGGAGGTCAGAATCCAACAGCATCTGCAGTCCTTTTTGAGCCTCTGAATCAGATTTTTGCTCAGGTCCCTCAATTTCAGCCAGAAAATACCTGAAATCACAGAAAAATATACAAACTCATAGTAAAGTCCAGAAATGTGATTTTTATTAAAAACTAATAAAATATAATAAAAACTAACTAAAATATACTAAAAACTACCTAAAATCAATGCCAAAAAGCGTATAAATTATCCGCTCATCAACGTGTTCGCGTGGGTGATGCGATCGCGTGAATGGCCTAAATTTGTAAAACAACACGGCCGCGTGGGTCACGCTTTCGCGTGATATGGCTTGTGCTTCTAGCAACATTCCAGCCCAACCCCATCATAACTCTCTGCTATACACCTCTTTACGTCGATTTTGCATGGCCACGCATTCGTATGGGTGACGCGGACGCGTGGGTGGCTCTTTTTCAGAATGATGCGGACGCGTCATTGACGCGGTCGCGTGGGCATGTTTGTGCCTAAGGCACGCCTCCAGCCACACTCTCGCGTGACTTTCTATTCAATTCTCTTTTCTTCCGAATGCACCTATGACGCGGACACGTCAGCGACGCTTGCGCGTCGCGTGCGTTTTTTTTATGCAGTATGCATATGCAAATGCAGAATGCAGGTGAATATGCAGAAATCATGAATAAACACTAGTAAAAATAATCAATAATAAGATTAAGAATAAAAAGGAATGATTATACCATGGTGGGTTGTCTCCCACCTAGCACTTTTAGTTATAGTCCTTAAGTTGGACATTTGGTGAGCTCCTTGTCATGGTGGCTTGTGCTTAAACTCGTCTTGAAACTTTCACCAATGCTTGGACCTCCAATAAGCTCTATCAATACCAAGTGAATTCCTCAAGCTTTGATGGAGTTCTTCACAAGCTTTGAGCTCCCAAATTTGATCCTCATGTATGCCTGAATCCCAAATCTTGTTTCTGCACCCGTCTTCAAGTGGAACATGATGATTCCATCTGGGTGGTAAGCAATCCGAATTCTCACTACGACATCTAAACAGCTTCCTAGACCCATTCAATCGAGCTCTACACCAATATTTGCACTTCAACTTGGAGTGTGCAACCGTATTGAACCTTGCAGGACAACTCCTACCACTAACCATTTTCCTCTTACTCTTAATGCCACAAAGAGCTCTAAGTTGACCATCTGTCTCAAGTAAACCATATTCAAGTGGGATGAGAAAGCTAAGGGATATGAATTTTACCCACTTGAATGTTGTGAAGGATGATGGTGACTTAGGCGGAGAGGTCTCCAACAACTTTGGCAAGGTGATTTCAAGCTCCATTCCCTTGAGCTCTTCCTTGACAACTTCCACCTCTTTGCAAGCTTCTTTAATTTCAACCTCTTCCTCTTGGTAGCTTTCTTCCAATTCAGTCTCTTCTTCATTGCTTAACAAGGGCATGGGAGGTTGTGCTTCCTCTTCTTTAATCTCTATCTCTTGATCAACCTCTGCAAAGTCTTCAACCATGATATGCCTTGGAGGTGGTACACCTTCCTCAACATCAACATCAAACATCTTGGAAGGAGGCTCTATGACTGGACTTTTCCATGGAGGTTCAGCATCTCCTAAGCCTGCAACCTCTTCTTCCTCTTTAATAATTGCTGCCTTGTCTAGTTGTTTTAGTATAAAATCATACTCCTTCTTGATGATTTCCTTTCAATGACAACTCCCTTCAACTATTCCTTCATCTTCAAGGGTCTCTTCTACCTTCACCTTTTGGGCCTCCTCTTGCTCTAAGACAAGATCAGACTCCTCCTTGATGTCTTCCTTCACTAATTCTTCAACCATTCCTTCGACTTCAAGGGTCTCTACTACCTTCATCTGTAGGGCCTCCTCTAGCTTCTTATGAAGTATGGATTCGCGAAGATGATTCCTTCTTTCTTGTTCCATATCAATAGCATAGCTGGGATCATCTTGCTCTTGGATTGATGGATGTGGGTGCTCTTCCATGAAAGGTGGTGATGGGATAGGAAGATTATTATGTGGTAGAAAAGGAAGCGCACTAAAGCTTGAGGGTTGAATATTAGAGGTAGAGGGTTGGTCCATGTGGGATATAAGTGTTTGAAGAGTAGAGGTGAGACTAGTGATAGAGGCAAGTGTGGTATGAAGCTCTGTTTGCCCTTGGTGAATAACACCAATGGTGTTGTCATCCAGTGGAGGTTGGGGTGGATATGGGTTAGGGTCATATGGAGGTGAATGGTGTAAAGGGGCTTGTGAGTATGGTGGTTCAAAGCTATATTGAGGAGGTGGTTCATTGGCATATGATGGAGCTTGTTGGTAACTACAAGGGGGTCCACCATATCTATCATCTTGGTATGCACCTCGGAATGGCTCTTGACCATAGTAATTTGGTGGAGGTTGGTTGTCACGAAAGGGTCCACCATAACTATTGTCTTGGTATACATCATAGAATGGTTGTTGGTTATAGTGCATTGGAGGGGGTTGTTGCCAAGAGGGTTGATCAAATTCTTGTGGCTCCTCTCATCTTTGATTCTTCCAACCTTGATGCCTATTTTCATTATAGTTTCCATTCCTTACAACAATATTGGAACCAAACTTGAAACCAGAGGGGTGAGAATTCATAGTAGCTAAAGAAAATAAAAACAAAAACTAATAAAAAAATTAATGAAAATAAACTCCTAAAACTAGAAACACTGACAACAATATAAGATAAAGATTTGAAAAAGGTTTAAATTTTAAAATTTAAATTTTAAATTTTGGAATTTAAATATTGAAATTTCAAATTTGATTTTTGAAATAAGATAAGATAAGATTTTGAAAAAGATATGATTTTTGAAAAAGATTTGAATTTTAAAATTTAAAACTAAGATAAGATAAGATAAAAATTTTAAAATAAAAATCTGCAATTTTTTTTTGTAATTTTCGAAAAAAATCAATTAAAATAAAGAGAAAAGATATTTTTAAATTTAATGAGGAAAGATAAAAAATAATAAAATGACACCAAACTTAAAATTTTTAGATTAAAACGAAGAAAACAACCAAGAACAACTTGAAGGTCAAGATGAACACGAAGAACAACTTGAAAATTAAGAAAGAACAAGGAACATTATTTTCGAAAATTTTAATAACTAAATAAAAACCAATAACCTCTTAATTTACGAAAAAGAAAAAATAAAAACAAATAAACAAGAAAAAAGCAAATATTTACAATAACCAATAATAAGGTACACGTTTGCAATTCCCCGGCAACGGCGCCATTTTGACTATTTGATTTCTGTCAGTAAAGAATTTTTATAAGAATAATCGCGTTGTAGGTATAGTTTCTAAACCAACAGAGAATCCTTTCGTATAAAAACTTGTTTGTAACTAAAGCAAACCCAAAAAAATTAATAACCAAAGTATTTAAATCTCGGGTCGTCTCTCAAGGAATTGCAAGGAGGTATTTTTATTATTGGTTATGGAAAAAGATATATTTTTGGGTTTTTGAAATAGGAAACAAGGAGAATAAATTAGCAATAAAGTAAATTAATTACTAGAAAAACTCTTGGTAAGGTATGAGAACTGAAAATCCCATCCTAGTTATCCTTATCAAATGTGATGATAATTGTTTATTGCTCCCACTTAGTTAACCCTTACTAAATAAAGGAAAGTCAAGTGGACCAATCAATTTGATCCTCAAGTCCTAGTCAACTCCTGTGGAAAGACTAGCTTTAGAGCGATCCAAATCAATCGGCAGTTTCCAATTCTCAATCAACTGCTGAGTTTGATAACTCAAGTGTTACCAATTACTTAACCAAAACTAAAAGGAGAAAAATCTAAATTAAATTGAAAGCATCATAAATAGAATAAAACAATCATAAATCTGAAATACCTCAAATTATATTAAATGGAATATTCAAATCTAACATGGAAAGATTCATAAGCCAATTTGGCAACATTAACAAGTAAAAACATTAGAATAAATAAAATTAGGAGAGAAATATAAATTAAAGGAACATTGAACCTGGAATTGGAGAAGCAATCCTAAAACTAAAAGAAATCCTAAATCCTAAAAACCTAAGAGAGAGGAGAGAGCCTCTCTCTCTAGAAACTACATGTAAAACCTAAAATTATGAATTATAAATGTTGTCTTCTATTGTCTTGTTGTGACAAATGCATTCCTCCACTTTATAGCCTCTAATCTATTTTTTCTGGGTCGAAAACGGGGTCGAAAACAGCCCAGAAATCGCTGGTTGCGAAATCTGCCACGTTGGTTTTTCTACAAAACGATGCGTCCACGTGATTCACGTGTGCGCGTCATTTTTCTGTATGGCTACTATAGCGAATTATATATTATTTCAAAGCCCCGGACGTTAGCTTTCCAACGCAACTGGAACCGCGTCATTTGGACCTCTGTAGCTCAAGTTATGATCGATTGAGTGCGAAGAGGTCAGGCTGGAGAGCTTAGCAACTCCAACTTCTTGTATTCCTTCCACTTTTGCGTGCTTCCTTTCCATCTTCAAAGCCATTTCTACCCTGTAATCTCTGAAAACACTTAACACACATATCAAAGCATCTAATGGTAATAAGAGAGGATTAATAATTAGCAATCTAAAGGCCCAGGAAACATGTTTTCAATCATAACACAAAATCAGGAAGGGAAATGTAAAACATGCAAAATCTATGAATAAGTGTGAGTTTAGTAGATAAAATCCACTCAATTAAGCACAGAATAAACCCTAAAAATGGGGTTTATCAGCCACATTATCATTCATATTCATTCATTATGCCCATATTCATCATATATATACATCATATATATATATATATATATATATATATATATCACATTTCTGCACTTCTCATTT
>NC_029788.2:95482187-95517866 GCF_000816755.2 Arachis ipaensis
TCTCAAGCCTTCTTCTCTTCTAAGTTACCACCCATTTCTAGTTCAAACCCTTCACAAGCATTAGAAAACTCATGTTTAGAGGTTTAAAGGTTTAGAGGATCAAAATCATGTTTAAATCATAAAACTCAAGTTACTGAAAAACAGGGCCCCACGTATGCGAACCATGTCCCGCGTACGCGGCAGTGTGATTTTTCCCGACTCGCGTATGCAATCTTTGCTCGTGTACGTGAGTACTCTGGACAGAGGTAAATGACCGCGTAAGCGGCCGTGTCTCTGCTTACACGAGTGCCTCATTTTTCCATGCCGCGTATGCAGCACTTTCCCGCATACGCGAGTGCACCGAAAAGAGACGAATGGCCACGTGCGCAGCCATAAGTCCGCGTACATGCCCACTTCATTTTCTTTAAAAAGCTGCTAAGTCTTGCAAAGTTGCCTTTCGTACACCAAACTTATAACGCGTATAACTTTTTCGTAAAAAATTATTTTTCATCCGTTCTTCAAATGGTGTAAACTTCACGGACTCAATTTTCATATGAAATAAATTTAAAAAGGTTTAAGGGTCCGGAAGTCAAGTTATGGCATGCCGAAGTTTGGTCAAAAATAAGTTTTTCTCAAAAATTCTCAAACCTCTATTTTCACCAATTCCTTTTACAAAATCCAAATTCTTACCATTCAAAATGACACCAACCACCTCCAACATAGTCCATGTCCTATCACATCCATCCACACCTCAATTTAATCAAATTCATTGATGCATGAGATAAGGAAAGTGATGCTGAAATTATGAATGGTTGTACGATGATATGACAGGGTACTAACCCTGCGAGAGATACAGGCCTGTGTGTCTACAAGGTGTACAAAGCACTTAACTCTGTGAGTTTCCCTCTATTTGTGAGGTGTACAGGACACTCACCCTGCGAGATATACATAGTATTAACTCTGCAAGGTGTACAGGGCACTTACTCTGTGAGGCTATGCTATATAGCGAGTAAACAGCAGAGAGGACAATGTCCAGGTTAGCTACCGAATGTGTCGAGTGTTGCGTGAGCATCCTGAATCCATTTTCCCCTTGTTTTCTAGTCATTTTTAGTTAGAATTTATTAACTTTTATTATATTTTAGTGAAAAAATCCTCTTTGGATGCTACTTTGAGCTATTTTAGTATTTTTATTATTTCAGGTGAAATTCAGGAGAATTTGGCAGAGTTTTATGTAAAAACAAAGGAAAAAAGTAGATGTTATCAACCCTGATCTCCTTGCATTTCAACGAACATAACTTGAGCTACACAGGTCTAATTGATGCGGTTTTGATAGCGCTGGAAAGCCAGCTTCCAGAGCTTTCCAACTATATATAATAGTCTATACTTTTCTTTTGAAATCACTACAAAAAGGGCACTAAATGCCGAGCCTGGCGTTTAGCGCCCAGGAAGGACAGAACAAGCGCCCAAACACTGCCAATTCTAGCGCTGAACGCCAATTCTGGCACTAAACGCTAGCAACACGGGTCAACCTCACCCAAAGGAGCATCTTTAGCTAGATTTAGCTTTTAATTATTATTTTATATTTTTGTAATTTTTATTTACAAACAAAATCTTTTAGGTTTAGAATTGATTATTTTATTTTAGTTTCAAATCAAATTAGGTTAGATATAAAAGGAAAAAGATACACCCTTTAGGGGATCTTGCGACTTTGGAATCTTTTCTCTTCGACACTTTTTCAGAACCCTAGTTTTTCTTTGTAAGTCATGAGCCACTAAAACTCTTTGGTTAAGGTTAGGAGCTCTATTTATTTCTATGGATTGAGAATATTACTTTTCTATTTTAATTAATGTACTGATTCAATTTCAAGGATTACTTTCGTTCTTAATTTTATGAATATGGGTGGAACTAGAGCATGACCCTTATTCTAGATGAGTTCTTGTGATCCTCGAGAGAGGTCTCTCACATGAACAACAGCTTGAAAGTAAATTTCTCCTAAATTACTAATTACTTGAACTAATCTGGATACGTGACATATAATCTGTTTAGCTTTAAGTAATCAGGGTTTTTGTGGCCATAAACTAGCTTTGCACTTAACCCTCTAATCGAAATCAAGTGACCAAGAGATTGGCAGTTGATGAAGTTTAGAGGGGACTCTTAGGGTTTGGTAATTACAGTTTGCCATGAAATGAATCTTGCATGATTAAAATAGTTAGTAAAAAACCTTAATCCAGAAAAGTAAACATCTCCGATACCTTAACTATTTCTCTCGTTTATCTCCACACCAAACTCACTATTTGATTTCTTTACTCTTGTTTTATTGTTTAATGGTTTTAAAAACCCACACAATCAACTTTTCTATTCGCCTGACTAAGCCGATCAGTTGACCATTGTTGCCTAGTTCCTCTGTCCTCATGGGATCGACCCTCACTCACCTGAGGAATTACTTGGATGACCCAGTGCACTTGCTGGTTCAGTTGTGGACATTCTAAAACCTGCACCAAGTTTTTGGCGCCGTTGCTGGGTACTGACGGTGATTGACAACTACTAGTTGTCTGATTGCTTAGATTAGGTATTTTTCTTAGTTTTGCTTGTTTATTTTTCTTTTAATTTTCGAATTAGGTTTGATTATTTTTTCTTAATTTCTGAAATTAAGTTTGGTGTCTCTTTATTTGTTTGTCTTCTATTTTTCTTTTAATTTTTTTCTCTTTTTTATTTTTCGAGAACACTAGTTGATTTTCTTTTATCCAATTTTCAAACTTTTATTAATTTATTTTCCTATTTATTTTTGAATTTTTTAGCAATATTTCTTATGTTAATTAATTTTATTCCTTTTTAAAATTTTTGAAAATATTAGTGTTTCTCTTAGTTTAATTTTCAAATTAATAGTTTAATTTTTTCTAAATATTTTTAAATTTTTTTTGAATTACTGCTTGTGTTATTTTATTTTATTTTATTTCTTTTACACAAGATACCTCACTGGGAATTCTCTACACTCTGACGTAGAGATTCCCACTTTTTTCAGTTTTGTTTTTGTGTGAGCAAGAACAGGAAGGAGTTCACTATGGATCCGAATGGGAATGAGCAACCTAGAAGGACCCTAGGCTCAAACACTGCTCCCACTCCTGATTTCAATGGTAGCAGTATTGTTGTGCCTCCCATTGGAGCAAACAATTTTGAGCTAAAGCCACAGCTGATCACTCTGGTGCAACAAAACTGTCAATTTCATGGACTTCCACAAGAAGATCCAAACTTATTCATCTCCAACTTCCTGCAAATCTGTGACACTGTGAATACAAATGGAGTGAATCTTGAAGTTTATAAGCTAATGTTCTTCCCATTTATTGTGAGGGATAGAGTAAAGCAGTGACTTGATGCTCAGCCCAAGGAGAGCCTGGACACTTGGAATAAGGTGGTTAACAAGTTTCTAAATAAGTTCTTTCCTCTTCAGAGGCTGACTAAGCTGAGGACAGATGTTCAGACTTTTATGCAGGGAGGTAAAGAGTCCCTCTATGAAGCTTGGGAGAGGTACAAGTTGATGCTTAGGAAGGGTCCTCCTGACATGTTCTCAGACTGGATCAGGGTGCATATTTTCTATGAAGGAATATCTGACATGGCCAAAATGTCTCTAGACAACTCTACAGGTAGTTCTTTGCACATGAAGAAAATGCCTGAAGAGGCCAATGAGCTAATTGAGACGGTTGCCAATAATCAGTACTTATACTCTTTTAAGAGGACTTCAAGGAAGAAAGGAGGCACAGAGGTGGACACTGTAGATGCAATCAAGCTCTTATCCCAACAATTGAGCCTCATCATGCAGCAATTGAGTGGCATGCCACGTCCAGTTGCTAATGTTCATAGTGCTCCTCTAGATGCTCCTTATGATATAAATGGCAGCTTCCCTCTAGGTGAGACATGCAATACAGCCAGTATACACCTGAGCAAGTTAACCACATGGGGAATTCCTCTAAAAATCCCAATGATGCTCTTTATTCTCAAACTTTTAATCCGGAATGGAGAAACCACTCAAACTTTGAGTAGAGAGAGCAACTTCAGAGACAACAACCAGATTATGCCAACAATTTTTAGGGCGATTTTAATCAGAATCAATTTAAAAATCTTCATTTTCAACCCTCTCAGCCCCAGAATAGCCCTGACTTAGCATCCATGATTGCAGAAGTCTCTAAAAGCCAAGTTTTATGCAGAAAACCAGGCCCTCACTTAGGAATCTAGAGATAAAAATGGATTAATTGAGCAAGCGAACACCTAAAAGACTTCTTGACAATGTTTCCAATTCAAGGGAAGAATGTAAGGCCCTCACAAGGGCTAAGAAATCCATACTGAAGAAGGAGGTACAAGTTGCTAAGGGGTCAGAGGAGAAAGAAGCTCCAGAAAAGGCTGAAGCTACACTGTCACACTCCCCACCTAGAGCACCTATACAAGAGCCTGAAGTGTCACCCCCTCAGGAGCTCCAAGAGGAGACCAAGGACGAGCAGTTCTTGGAAGTCTTTAAAAAGCTACAAGTCAATATTCTTTTTGCTGAGACTCTTGAGAAAATGCCTCTCTATGTGGCATTCATGAAAGGCTTGCTCTCTAAGAGGAAGGCCTTAAAAGGAGATGAAACGGTGGTCTTGACTAAGGAATATAGTGCACTTATTCAGAGCAAGCTGCCAAAGATGATGTCAGATCTAAGGAGCTTTTAGATTCCTTGTACTATTGGAAATATCACCTTTGACAAAACCCTTTGTAATCTTGGCTCAAGTATCAATCTGATACCCCTGTTTGTGATGAAAAAGCCGCAAATTCAAGAAGCACAACCTACAAGGATAGCATTGGAGATGGTTGATAAATCTCTGAGGCAGGCAGATGGACTAGCAGAAAATGTCTTGGTCAAGGTTGGAGAGCTCTTTTTCTCCCTGCAGATTTTGTGATACTTGATATGGGAGAGGATGCAAATGACTCATTAATACTAAGAAGACCATTCCTGACCACTGGAAGAGCTCTGATTGATGTTGAGAGACGTGAATTGGTTCTGAGGATACATGAGGACTACTTGGTATTCAAGGTTTTTAGACCTTCACCACTCTCTGGAAAAGAAGGCACCTGTAGGCAGAATTCACTGCTTAAGCCTCCTCCTTTAGTGAGAATCAATACAATTTCCCTTGACATCAAACCTAAGTTTGGTGTTGGGTATTCATCACCCATTAAGGAGGGAAGAGGTCCCAAGAAGAAGGTACCCAAGGGCTGAAGGAATAAGAATATTTCCACTGAAAACTTCTCACCTAGGATGAAAGTGGTGTTCACCAGAAGTTTAGTCCTACCTCATACAGTGAACAGGATCCTGTCTCTTGAGCATATTAAGTTGATACATGATAGCACAGGAAAGAATTTCACAGTGAGGGGTGAGGACTTAAGCCCCTATGACCCTCCTCCTTAGAGGAGCTGACCGTCAAGCTAGTGACGGTAAAGATGCACTTATTGCGAAGCAACCCAACCATGAGTATCTTTTAGTTTTTATTTCAGTTTGAGTTTCAATTATTTTTCATTTTTTTCATAGTTTTTCCTTGGTTTACTTTTGTTTGTGATCATGCACAATGCTTAGAACAGGGATAGGACGACTCAGAAGGAAGAACAGAACACCTTGGAGCAAGTTGACTCGAAGTGCTTGGGCGCCAAACGTCAGGGAGGGTGTTTAGCACCAGGAAGGGAGCAAGCAGAGGTTGGCGTTAAATACCAGGAGGGCGTTTAACGCCCTAAAGAACATGAGGAATCTGGCGTTAAACGCCAGGTGGGCGTTTAACACCCACAAGGAGCATCAATTCATACCTCCAAAGGCGCTAAACACCAGTTTCTCTTTGCTTGAGGACAAGCAAAATTTTAAGTTTGGTGTTGCAGAGCGAGCTCTCTATTTATATTATCATCAATGGCACCAAAAGGAGGTGAATCATCTTCCCGGGAGGGAGCAGCAGCCACCATGACTGAGGTGGTTGAGTTTCATTATCTTCTGCTTATTTTCTTTTCTGTTTTTTAGTGCTTTATATTATTTCTTGTCTCCTGTTTAAATGCCTTTGCATGATTAGTAGTAGTACTTTATTGCTTTCTAGTTTGGTTATTTATTTTGATGTTTTATTTTGAAAAATATCTCATGTATTGCTCACTAAACTTAAAAAATCAAAAGAAAAGAAGTAGTAAAATGCATGAGACTTGAGTTATATATTATGATATTTTCTAGTTACTTTAATGTGGTGGTACTATCTTTAATTCTGAATGTGTGAACTAAATAGTGCATATTTGATTTTGAAGTTAAGAATGTCAGTTCTTGAGGCATAGGAACTTAGAAAAGTATTATGAATTCTCTAACAAAGTGAGACATTGATCCTTGAAGCAAAAGAAACAGCAAAAGAAAAGAAATAATAATAATAATAATAATAACAATAATAACAATAATAACAATAATAACAATAACAATAATAATAATAATAATAATAATAATAATAATAATAATAATAATAATAATAATAATAATAATAATAATCATAATAATAATAATCATAATAAAAAGAAAAAGGGTCCAAGGCTCTGTACATCAATGGTTAGGAGGGTCAAAACTGATCTAAAGCTCAAAAAAGTGATTTTTTCTAACCATATGCTTGTAGTGGAATGTGGCAAGTAACCCTTGAGACAGAACACTAAGAGTTGTGACCAATTGCAATTATAGAGTATGCCAAAGGCTCTGAGCACCACTGATTGAGAGAAAGTTAAAGAAAAATGAGAACTCAAGAAATTCCTCAGTTAAGTGCTTTTGGTGTTTTTGTATCAACTTAAACTTGAGGACAAAACACTTAGAGTCACGGCTAGGCTCAAGGTGCAAAGCACCAAAAGAAAAGAGAAGAAAAATATGTGTTCAAGGATTAATTAGAGCATAAAGAAGAGAATACATAATATCATCCGAGTTCCAATGCTGAAGGTTATCAAATTTTCTGAATTTCAAAGGATAGTGAGATGTCAAGCCTATTCAGAGTTAGAGTGTCATAAGCCACATTCAGTAACTAGACTTGAGCTTAAGGGAATACTTAAGTCTTGAGCATTTTTCTCTTCTTTTCTCAGTCCTATATTGTTTTAGTTGCTTGAGGACAAGCAATAGTTTAAGTTTGGTGTTGTGATGCGTGAGCATCTTGTACCCATTTTCCCCTTGTTTTCTAGTCAATTTTAGTTAAAATTTATTAAGTTTTTGATATATTTTAGTGAAAAAATTCTCTATGGATGCTACTTTGAGCTATTTTGGAGTTTTTACTATTTCAGGTGAAATTCGGGCGAATTTGGCAAAGTTTTGTGCAAAAACAAAGGAAGAAAGTAGATGCTGTCAACCCTGACCTCCTTACATTCAAATGAACATAACTTGAGCTATAAAAGTTGCAATTGACACGATTCCAACAGTATTGGAAAGCCAACTTCTAGTACTTTCCAATAATATATAATAGTCTATACTTTTTTTTTCTGGAATCATGGCCATGAAGGGCGCTAAATGCCGAGCCTGGCGTTTAGCGCCCATGAAGGACAGAACCAGCGCCCAAACACTGCCAATTCTGGCTCTAAACGCCAGTAATACGGGTCAACCTCACCCAAAGGAGCATCTTTAGCTAGATTTAGCTTTTAATTATTATTTTATCTTTTATTTTTGTAATTTTTATTTACAAAAAAAATCTTTTAGGTTTAGAATTGATTATTTTATTTTAGTTTCAAATCAAATTAAGTTAGATATAAAAGGAAAAAGATACACCCTTTAGGGGATCTTGGAACTTCGGAATCTTTTCTCTTTCACACTTTTTCAGAACTCTAGTTTTTCTCTGTAAGTCATGAGCCACTAAACCTCCTTGGTTAAGGTTAGGAGCTCTGTTTATTTCTATGGATTGAGAATATTACTTTTCTATTTTAATTAATGTACTGATTCAATTTCAATGATTACTTTTGCTCTTAATTTTATGAATCTGGGTGGAACGAGAGTATGACCCTTATTCTAGATGAGTTTTTGTGATCCTTGAGAGAGGTCTCTCACATGAACAACAGTTTGAAAGTAAATTCCTCCTAAATTGCTAATTACTTGAACTAATCTGAATACGTGACATATAATCCGTTTAGCTTTGAGGATTTTTGTAGCCATAAACTAGCTTTGCACTTAACCCTCTAATCGAAATCAACTGACTAAGAGATTGGCGGTTGATGAAGGCTAGAAGAGGCTAAATCACTAATAGATTGGGGTTTAGTAATTATAGTTTTCCATGAAATAAATCTTGCATGATTAAAATAGTTGGTAAGAAACCTTAATCCAGAAAAGTAAACATCTCTGATACCTTAACTATTTCTCTCATTTATCTCCACACCAAACTCACTATTTGCTATCTTTACTCTTGTTTTATTGTTTAATGCTTTTGAAAACCCACACAATCAACTTTTCTATTCGCCTGACTAAGCCAATCAGTTGACCGTTGTTGCTTAGTTCCTCTTTCCTCGTGGGATCGACCATCACTTACCTGAGGTATTACTTGGACAATCCGGTGCACTTGCCAGTTCAGTTGTGGACATTCTAAAATCCGTACCATCGGGTTCTAGAAAAATAACCGACATGTGAGCTCATGGCCAGTAGGACAGACATGCATCATCTGTATTTGATGCAATTGTCATGGTTGTTTACTTGTGCATAATATATAACTATGTGCTAATTGCTTTACTTAAATTTGCTTGTGTATTATTTGTTTGTCTTGCTTGTGTTTGCATAACTGAGAGGTCCCTCATGCTGGTGTCGGTTGACACTAAGGGCTATCTTTGTTGAGATGAAATGATGAAATGATTGAATAAAAAAGATAAATATTAAATGAGATTATTTGAGCTCCCTGGGTAGATGTAGTAGAGTGATTCCACTTGCTCCGGGTGGAGATTTGATGTGTTGATATAGAATCACTAAGTCAAATTATCTGAGGGTTGTTCTGTTTGAAGTTGGAGTGATGTCGAACTAAAGAGGAAAGCGAATTAGAGTAGAATCCCTTTATAATAGTTGCCTAATTACGGATTAGTGAGAACCTAGGATGGAAATATTGATGTATGGAAATTAAGATTGCTTAGCGAATTTTCTATTGCCTTAGATTGTATTTATTTAGAACTTTTATCGTATTGGAAAACCATGGGTCGGGGGTTCTCTTTCCGTATATCTCCTTTGTTTTTCAGATGCATGGAGGTCCTAGTGCTCAGCAGTGAGTTGTGACTCGTCTGGAAGACGGAAAAGTTTACTTTGATTTCTATTTTGTATTTTGTTTAGCATCTCTCCTCTCTTATTTTGGAAAAACTTGTATCATGTAATTGTTTCTTTTGAAAACTTGCCTATAGAGGCGTATGATGTATTCGTGGAGAGACAGGTTATATTTATCAACTGCTTTACTTCTATAACTCTAGCCAGCTTAAACTTTGCTGCTGAGACTAGTAAATATTATACATATATACTTGTACAGGTCTCCTTATTCTATTCTTCCATTAAGTTCTTATTTTTGCTCTGCTTTGCCGATCGCACGATGTTCGATACGTGTGTCTTTCCGCTCGCGATTTTCTTTTGTTCATTTTTCAGGCTTCTCGATTAATAAATTTTTTTAATTATATATATATATATATATATATATATATATATATTATATCTTTACCATATAATTATCCTTTAATTTTCTCATATACCATATAACTGCTGAGATGTTTTCGTTAGATAACTGGAATAAGCATCACATGGCAGTGTGATTTGGTTCACTTTCATTGACATATACATATGAATTAGGCTAATTTTCAGAAGGTTGGGTACAGGTAAAGGGTTTAGTTAGTTGTGGTTTAGGTGTATCTTAGATTTACATGCATGCAGTACGGTGATTTTTTGTTTTTATTTCATTTCTTTAATTTACTATGTAGTATAGCACGCGCTAGCTTTCAAAACTCTACATAATTAATGAGCAATAATATTATTAATCATTAACATTAACATGGTTTAGCAATAATTGGTTATTATGAGAGATTAGCCATCACCTAAAAATACCTTTATGAAGAAGATTAAGTCTAACCACTAAACTAAGCTAATAAGGAAAACAATATTCAAAGCATAGGAAACATCCTAATTAATTAAAGTGCTTATGTCATATACTTGTATGCTACATATACTCTTGTTATTCCATGGTCCTTAACCGAATCCTACACTTAATCACATGCCACTTATGTCCCTTGCTTTTCTTGTTGGGTTGCTGATTACTCTATCTTATATATTTTATAGTATGCACATACCAACAAGAAAAAAGGGTTTGCTTCAAAGCCACCTTATTCTATAATCACTCCAACTGGATTAGTTCTTTTCTTTTGGAACTTGAGTCGTACCACCTTGTTATCATTGACTTTTGACTCAAGCATAAGGATTTGAATGATAGGGTGTTACATCAAGAGGGTCAAAAAATGCATTGGACCCTACATCGACAAGGACTGTATTGGCCATCAATGATGAAGGATTGTATCAATTTTGTTCGACACTGTGATCATGCCAAAGGCATGCACCAATTTAGAGAGTTCTTGCCTCCAATTTACATGTTAAAATCAGGCTTTTACCATTTAGAAGTTAGGCTCTTGACCTAATAGGAATGATCCATCTTTCTTCGAATAAGGACACAAGTTTATTTTGGTAGCAGTGGATTACTTTACAAAGTGGGTGGAAGCTGTGCCCATGAAAGAAGTTACACAAGCCAAAATAATTAATTTTATTGAGGAATGAATCATTCGTAGATTTGGCATTCTCCAAACTCTGACTACAGATCAAGGGACTATGTTTACTGGTCGACAAATAAAAGGGTTTGCTAAGTCACAAGGCATTAAAATAGTACACTCGACTCCCTACTATGCACAGGATAATGGCCAAGTCGAAGCCATTAATAAAATTTTGATAAGTTTGATAAAGAAGCATATAGGGAGGCAGCCTCGAAACTGGCATACTATACTAAGTTAGGTGTTATGGGCTTATAGGTGTTCTCCAAGAGAATCAATTATATCGACATCTTATGAATTAGTGTATGGCCGTAAGGCTATCTTGCCACTTGAATAAATTTGCAAAGCATAAGGGTGGCAAGGCATGCAGAATGATTTGCCAGTCGAACAATATTGGTCGAGTATGATTGATGAATTAGATGAGCTGGACCAAGTTCGACTTATGCCGCTAGACAGAATGATAAAACAAAAAAATATGATAACTAAGTCATACTATCAAAAAGTGAAAGGTAAAACATTTGCAGTTGGTGACTTAGTATTGAAATTAGTACTTCCAACTGAAAAAGTTAAAGGCAAATGGTCTCATTTATGGGAAGGACCCTTTGAAATAGAAGACGTTTCCGATGGTAATGCATATAGAATAAGAGATACAAATAGCTATCGAACCATGCATGTAAATGGTAAGTATCTCAAAAAATATCATTGTTACTAAAACAAAGTCAGTCGAGAATACTAAACAAAATAAGTGTAAAAGAGAGATAAAATAAGCTGTTAAACATGAGTTTCAGATCCTCTTGACGTTGATCCAGGCTTGGGACTCTTGCATTGCTTCTTGGGCATTGGTGGCTTGAGTGACTGCTTCGACTAAAACATCTCGACCTGAAACTTTGGAAGCATGAGCCTTTTTAATCCTTTGCACTCGGAGAGAGAGAACATCATTGGTGGATGCGATTTTGTCTTTCCCATATTTTAGTTTAGCCAATTCTCTCTCCAAGATTGCAATCTTCGACACCATTTGTCGTTCCATTGCATGACCCTCTGACAAAACCTCAGTAACCTGAGACAGCCATTTCATATTTTCAGTTGTACATCACAGTCAGTTAAAGCCTCAAGTGACTTGTTCAGTTCTTGGTCAGCATCGTGGATTTCAGAAAGATGGGAGGAGACGTCCTCAATAAATGAGTTAAGGGCTGAATGTTTGTCGAAGGAAATACGTTGATTGAGAAAAGCAAGCACATCCATAAGTCGAGCCTTTAGGACAGCAATTTCAATGATATCCTCAATAGAATGGTTTAAGAAATCAAGGACAATGTTGATTCTATCGACAACTTGAGAATCTGGACCCATGGCCACAGGCGAAGTAACTTCTTACTGTTGAGCTTCAGATAGGATATGTTCTAGGTCAAAGTCCATGTCATCAAAATCCAAATCTCCAACTTCTAGAAAAGAAAAATTAAAAGGTGGTTCTGTTTCTTCATCGACAAATTTCTGTGTCAACGGTTCGACGAATTTCTGTGTCGAAGGTCCAAGAATAATAGTGATAGTTGCACAATTGACCCTGATCCATATGCAGACCCAGATTCTTAGTGAGTTTCCGCATCACTAAGAAGAGGCATATAGTGAATCTGAAAAGGGCAAAGATATAAGGATCATATGATAGTTTAAAGGAACTTAAAGTTAAAAATCTAAACAAAAGAAGTACCAGAGGAGAAGAGGTTGAAATATGAGATGCTGTTGTTAATGATGGATTTTGAGTCGAAGTCGGAACAGGAGTAGATGGACTAACAATCTGAGTAGTCTGAATAGGCTGAAGGAATTCTATTTCAGCATGAACTAGTTGATCCACTTCTCGATCAGAAGGATCGTTGATATCAGCAACTTGAGAGGAAGTCCCTTTTTGGGATTGCTTCGACTTCAATATATTCAAAAAAATAAAAAAATTTGCAAGTACAAGGTGAAAACAGTTGTGACAGACATCATTAAGTATATACCTTTAAGGTTGCAAGTCGGACTCTTTGAAGCTTTGGTGATTCAGATCCCGTTAGAATATCAATAGGGCCACGCTTTCTTGGAGGTAAGGGTTGTACCACTCAACCTTCTCTGCTCCGACCTCTCCCTTGTTTGGTCTTTGTCTTAAGTGCTACGTCCTCATTAGTATCCCAGTTTTTCTCAACTGGTTGTGGGTCAGCAGCAACTTTAGAAATGATTGTCTGTCGAGCAACTGAAAAAGGAATTAATTGACTGAGGAGTGCTCTATTCAAGGAATGGCTCATTAAAGCCCCGGGAACGTTATGTATTCCCAGAAAAAACATGTGTTATTTTAAATAATGCGTAACTATCCTTTAAAATTTTAAGAATTTGAAAAGGTTGCACGTGTTCAGCATGAGAAATATTAAAATTTGTATTTTTGAACAAAATAACAAGTTTTAAAGGGACAATTGTTGGTACAAAAAATAGATTTTCTCGATAAAAAGGCATTTTCGACTGCCAATGGTTTCGACTATAGAAGCAGTATTTTGACTATAGAAGTAGAAACGGGTAAGCTGAAGTTGAAAAAAGATGGTGCAAAGAACGTCAAAGTTGAAAGGTAGTTATTGTCTTTCCTTGAACATCAAGACTTGTTACTCGACCTTCAAGTTGAATGGTGAACATGGGTGCAAAATTTGAGGAGCAAGTTGAAAAAAATGTGGGAGTTAAAGACCAAAGAAGACGTGGGTATCAAAACATCGGAGTCAAAATTCTTCGTGGTCAAGGCAATGTCATAGCTGAGAAAAAGAAGGAAGTAAGATCGTGGGTCAAGATTCTCCATGACAAGTCTATCTCCATGATCTATAAATAGAAAAAACTCCGAAGAGTTCTGAGACTTCAATCAAAACTCCGCCAAAATTTCCAGTCTTCGCGACACAACGGAAGCCAATGGAGTGCAAGTGCATGTGAGTGTCTGAAGTTCATCTTTTATTTTCTTTTGTTTTTCTTTTCCATTTCTTTTCATTTATTTGTTTTCTTTTCATTTATTTGCTTTACGCATTTTATTTGTACTTCTTTTCTTCAAGCATTTTGCTTTCTATCAATTTCAATTTTTAGGCTTTCATTTATTTAAAGCTTTTATTTATTTTTTTATTTCTTTATTTTTAATATTTTATTGTTATTTTTCTTTCTTTCAATTCCAATTTTACGCTTTCATTTATTTAAAGCTTTCATTTATTTTACGTATTTCTTTTTATTTGCTACAATTTGTCGAGTTAAACCCTAAAATGGTCCCTGAAATTAGCGTCGTGCACTAAAATCGTCCATGATATTCTAATTGCACCAATTACGTCCCTGAGATTGAAAAAAAGTGTACTATATTAGTCCCTGACCTATTTTCCATTAACGACGTGATGACATGGCATGATGACATGGATTGTAAGTGACACGTGTCACTTCATGATTTGGCCACGTGTAATGGTATGATGATGTGGTGACCAGTGACACGCGGCATGCTGACGTGGATGGTTGTGCCGCGTGTCACAATGTTATTTGGCCACGTGTCCGTTTGTGCCACGTGTCGCAACAGTATTCGTCCACGTGTCATCCACTATGTCATCGTTGTATATGCACCAAATTAATCCCTCACTTTACATTAAGTGACTCATTTTAGTCCTTGAAATTGAATGTTGTGCACTAAACTAGTCCCTTCACCAGTTTTTTCTCAATTTTTTCTATAAATTCAAAATTCTCAATATTTTTGAATGCATTAATTTCAATTCTATTTTTTCACATGTTCTTCAAATAAAAGTATTTTTATAAAATATTTTTTCTCTTGCGAATACCCTAACCGTCGACTTAGAGTTGACGTGAAGGCTTTTCAAGCACCTTCACTACCATCTCTGACCTCTTTCAGTACTTTTATAAAATATTTTTTTCTTGCGGATATCCCTAATAACCGCCGTATTGGAGTTGACGTGAAGGCATTTCAAGCTTCTCTCATTACCATTTCCGACCTCTTTCGTCTAGACTACAGAGGTCAAAGATAGTAGTGAGGGTGCTTGAAGTGCCTTCAATCTAGCTCATTTACACATAACGAAAACGTGTATTTCATAAGATAAAAGATGTTTATTTTAAATATTAATTTATTGTTAAAAACACATATTTTTTTATGAAAAAAATGTGTCTAATCAATCATATAATTATTTTTTATAATAACATACTTATATATTACAAAAGTTACCAACGTTAAATTATTAAAAAAATTATATAATTAAAACTAAAATCTTAAAAATTTTTATGAAAGCACTTATATTTAAACGATATATGAAAAAATATAATTGAAATTAGTGGATCCAAGATATTAAAATTTTAAATTAAAAAAAAGAGAAAAAACTGATGAAGGGACTAGTTTGGTGCACGACATTTAATTTCAGGGACTAAAATGAGTCACTTAATACAAAGTGAGGGACTAATTTGGTGCATATACAACGATGACATAATAGATGACACGTGGACGAATACTGTTGCGACACGTGGCACAAACGGACACGTGGCCAAATAATATTGTGACACGTGACACAACCATCCACGTCAGCATGCCACGTGTCACTGGTCACCACATCATCCTATTACACGTGGCCAAATCATGAAGTGACACGTATCACTTACAGTCCACGTCATCATGCCATGTCATCACGCCGTTAACGGAAAATAGGTTGGGGACTAATATGGTGCATTTTTTTCAATCTCAGGGACGTAATTGGTGTAATTGGAATCTCAGGGACGATTTTAGTGCACGACGCCAATCTCATGGATCATTTTAGGGTTTAACTCACAATTTGTCACCAGTAGTTCGACGCAATTTGCTTCGATACTAACACTAAGTAGTTCTCAAGTTGAGTCCATTCTTTTTCAGAAGAGTTGTATTTACTCTCCAAATTGAGATCTTGATACAAACTTGATTCGACGCCCTATCGAAGTTTACCAAAATTCAAGTGAAAAATAGTGTTAATAAGCTATTAGATCAACTTAATTGAATTTAATTACTAAAATAACTTGATAATGTAGCATCATCATTTAATTTTGGACAATTCTACTCTTTAAACCTGTTTATAAAGTTGAATTAAACTCACAAATAGTTTTAATCTTAAAACTTTAATATGTAGGTATGATAGAGAAATAATAAAAAATCAATCCAAATTTATTTTATTTAAAATTTATTAATTCTAACAACAACTAATAAATTTTAAATAAAATAAGTTTTAGCTATTTTGATTACTTTTTTATTATTTTTAAATATTATTATTAATATGCGGCTAATTTTTATCTTTATCTTTTGTGTTTAATTTCATTCATTTACATTGTTGCATTGAATGAAATTAATTCATAAATGTACATGACAACCATTATTATCGGTTTAATGATTAGAAAAATAAAAAAGAATATTATTATTAAAATAATGATATTATCATTTTTTAATGATTATTAATTAATTAGTGACAAAATAAAATTTAGAACTGTACTGTAAAAATAGATTCTCTCCATTTTTTTAATACTTGAGAGAATAAAGTGTGATTTCTCACCTTTAATTCTATAAGAGAGACTAAAAATAAATAGGTTTAATTACTCTGTTGGTCCCTATAGTTTCGCGAAATTTTCAATTAGGTCCCTATACTTTTTTTCCTTTTAATTGGATCCCTATACGTTATTTTTTTTTTAATTTAGTCCCTACCGTGACAAAAACGTCTAAAATAACATAATATTCTCTTAAAAAAATGAATATTCTCTCTTTTAGAATAGCAAAACACTCTTATATTTTTTAAAATTTTAAAAAAACCCTTCTCACTTCCACACTCACATATCCTTATCCCTAACCTCTTCATGGAGCTCTCTCTGAATTCCGCTGTTCGCAATTTATATATAAACCCGAACAATAGGGGCGCGTGAGCTCCACCTCCTCAACGGTCTCACTCTGACACACTCTCCCTCCCTTCGCTTCCTTCTGCAACCTCTCTCTGCGGTTCTTCCCTCACCACACCACTACTCTCTCCTCTTTCTTCTTCTTCTTTTTTCTGTTTCTGTTTCACAGTAATAGGGTTTTAGGATTCATCTTCTTCCCACACATTTCAATGCCGGAAAAGTCCAGGAAGGTACCTTTCACGGAACACGACTCAGCAAAGCTCCTAGAAAGGTATTATTATTTATTTCTTTATTTTGATTATTTTATTTTATATTGTTATTTTAGTGATTTTTGCGGTGAAGTTTGAGCATGATTGGGGATTTTTTTTCATCTGTTTTTATCTAGCAGGTATGACGCAACGACGGTGTTAACTTTGCTTCAAAAACTTGCGCACTATCCTCACGCGAAGATCGATTGGAATGAGTTGGTGAAGAATACATCAACTGAAATTTCCACCGCCAGAGAGTATCAGATGGTGTGGCGCCACTTGGCCTACCGTCATGCCCTTGCTGAAAATCTTGAAGATGGTGCTCAACCTCTGGTTTGTGATTTTAGTTATATTATTTAATTATAAAAGAAAAAAATTTCTTGGGGTCATAAGATGAAATAATAAAGTACATTCACTAACAGTGATCAAGGTGTAACTATGGCAGTGATTATAGTTGAATTTGTCAGGGATATGAATCTATAGTTACCACTTGCAGGAAATAAAAACTTGTCAATGCTTGTGCACATCATGCTAGTTCAGGCCTTCAGGGCCATATATCTTGTTTATGGAGACTATGTAAAATCATGGTATACTAAAGGTCCTGAAGGAAAAAGAAACATTGATGCTCTTCTGCTTGAATCTTAGCTTCTTGTGTTTTCTCCTTAGCCTTGTGTTTTATTGAATGTAGCAGGTCTATTCAAGTTGATTCTTGAATTGAATATAATATGATATAGCAGTTCTAATCAGATTGATCCTTGAATATCATCTTTGACTTCAAAATGGGTCTTTAAAGACCATTTTGAAGTATAATTTGCTTTCAGATAATTTAGCAGTACACACAATGAAAGATGTGGTTGAAAATTTGGAGAAAGCACGGTTAATGTTTGCGATCTTTACTCCTATCTGGTTTGCATTGTGATGCATGCATGATTTGATTACAATGTTCACTTTGATAAGGCATTGTTAGATTATTGTTTCTAGGTTCATGAATCATGACTATGAATTTAAGTTTATTATTTGATTTACTAAATTGGTGATTTTTATACAGGTCTGGAAAAAGTGAGGTTCAGGATGGTTGCATATATTTACTGATGAAATGAAGTCTGCTCTCTCTGCTCTCTCAGAATTCTTCTCAGCTCAAAACTGTCCGTTATCAATGTTATTATTGATCTCTATGCTAGTTCAGGGAGTAGGAGGCTGCAACACAAGAACTGATTTTCAGATTTTAAATTTTAATAACACAAATTACATAGCCTTTTGGTTTTTTATTGTGTATCATGATATGATAAAGACAAAAATTATATTCTATGAATCCACACAAATGTAAAATGTTACATTATCATAATGAATACTTGAAGGATGAAAACTGAATTTTATATATGCTCATTACTATTATTTCTATTTCATTTTATCCATTCTTTTTTTTAGGTTCTTAAGATAAGGTATTTTGAAAGTCAAAAAAAGAAAAAAAATGTATTTTTGGTACAATTTGTATATAAATAAGCAAAAAAATGATAGTGACAAAATAAAATGGATTATAAGAGTACTTTTCATGTCTTAGAATCATTGAATAGGGATTATAGGAATATCTTTCATTGAATATTTATAGTTTTACCGAATTTTCAATTAAGTTCCTATATTTTTTTTCTTTTCAATTAGGTCCCTAAGGGTATAAAAGTAATTTTACAATTCACTAACATTTTTTTTACGTTTAACGTTAATAGGGACTAAATTGAAAAAAAATAACGTATAGGACCCAATTAAAAAGAAAAAAAAATATAGGGACCTAATTGAAAATTTTGCGAAACTATAGGGACCAACAGAGTAATTAAACCAAATAAATATGAGAGAGAGAGTAATAAGGGGTTAGATTTAACATTGGATACCATCCAGTTTTTTTGTCACTGGAGAGGATCCACTCTCCTATACTGTACTGATGAGTTTTGACTTTAGAAATTTTTTTTTTAAGTTTTTTTTAATGCTAGACTTTAGCATGTGACTAATTTTTTTTATATGGAAAAAATATTGGTATTTTTATTTAAAATAAAATTATTTGGTGAAATTACAGGTAGGTGAATTTTACAGGTAAAAAGTCAACACACATGGTACGTGTTGCAATATACAGGGTGTGTATTGAATACGTATTATCACTTTGGTAACATGCAGAATGCGTGTTGAATACGTGTAATCATCCTGACAACACACAAAATGTGTTAAACATTTTTTTATACATTCACAGTACTGTCACTTCAAATATCAATATTCAACCAAAACACCATCTTTATTTCTATATTAAAAATAATTTCTGTTAGCATGTCTTGTTAATTAAAATATCGTGATTGCTAAGGAATTTAATTATCAGTACGTAGTGGAGAATGGATTCTCTCGATTTTTTTAACAATTGAGGAAATAAAATATAATTCCTTACTATTAATTTTATAAGTAATGAAATCAAAAATAAATATAAAAAAATAATAAAAAATTAAAATTACATTTTATACTCTTACTTTTTTTTTTTAATAATTAAAAAGATCTATTCCCATACCTAGTGGGGACTGCGGATGGTTGCAAGCAACTTGGAACCTGCAACAACTATGCAAGTACAGTCAAAAGGAAATTTGTGAGTGAAACGCACCCAAGCGCACATGCACTTTACTGCTTCAGTCAAAAACCTCGTGGCCTTGGGAACACATACATAGAATAATGTTCCAGGGCATAGTTTGAGAGTCATAGTAAATCATATTTTTTTTCATTTTCTTATATTATATTTTTTAATTATTATAATACAAGATGCAAATAAACAAATAAATAAAATAAAAAAGAAAAAGAGTAAGCCTCTAACAATTCACAAGCAATAATAAACTACAGCATAGATGTCAGATGTGGAAGAAGAATATGCTTCTCAGTTCTCACCATCACCTTATATATTTTTCTACGCTTATGGTGCCCATGATTTTGTTTTGCCGCCAGCTTTCTTAACCTTAATTAACTAAAGTGAGACATATTAAGATCAGACGTCCATTTGCTAGCTTAATTATTGAAAAAGGACAAGGGAAAAATTGTAGGGACGGAAAACTTGAGATGCAAGAATCAAGTCGTAGAAGTTAGAACTACCTAGACAAATTTTTAAATGTTCTTAGCAAATGAAACTTAATTAAATTAACAAAACCTCGAACAGCTACGTAGGCTTTTCTTTTTATTTAAATAAAATAAATTATTTATTTACTCAAATAAATTGTAATACACGATTTTACCGTTTTAAACGTAGTTGTGTTTTTGCTAGCAAAATAACGAAAACAAAAATTACAATATTTACACTGACAACAAAAACAATACTAAATACTTTTTGCATTTTTGTCCGAAAACAACAATTTTTTTTTTCATATTTTCTCAATCACTGCAAGCAAAATGAACAAAAAAAGAAAAAATATATATCATTGTCAATTAATTTAGGTTCAAATAGGGACAATTTTTTTCCATATGAAAATAATTATGATGTGTAACTCAACGAAATGGACGTATATCAAATATTTGCACTGCTATAGTGTTAATCAAAATCGTAACTTACGTTTTGCTTTTTCATTTTGTTTTTTTATTTTGTTTATGAAACAAATCAAACGCAGGTTGCGTTTTATTACTCCTGTCAGCTTTTTCATTTTTTTTTTTTGTTATTCAAATAAACTAAACGCAAGTTGCGTTTGTGAGATGGGTATTTTTTTTTTTTGAAATACCAAAACACAGGTTGCATTTTAAATGTGCAGAATTTTTTTATTGGAAACTGCAAAACGCAACTTGCGTTTTGTACAGAAAAATAATATTTTAATCGAGAGTCTTGCCTATAAATATGAAACTCAATTCATTCGGACTTGTACCTCACTTCTACTCCCATTTGTCTTTCTTTCATATATTTTATACTTGTGAGTTTTTTTGGCGTTGTGTCAAAAAAATCGGGTTAGGTGAAGTTGAGGTTATGAAAGATATTGCAAATTTGCGAGTGTATTTTAATGGTGAGATTATACCAAATACACACGAAGGAGTGACTTTTGTTTGTGAATATCCGTTTTCATTTGCTATTCCATGCACTATGAGTTTTGTAGAGTTGTAAAGTGGTTTTTTGTGAGAACATACAAAGCTACATTTCCAAAAGAGTGAGCAACATTATTTTATACAGGAATTCCTGTACAAGTATTTGGTGGGTTGATACAGTTTCAAATAACGTCCATCACTGATGAGCATGTATGCAGCAGATGTTCTATATTTATCAACAAATCCGATTTCACGTGCCGATAATAGAGCTGTAGGTTGAGTTTGAACAGCATACGGGACTGAACACGGTTGGCAAGGAGATCAGTGTTGATGAGCTTGGGGGTATAGATTGGGAAGAAGATAACAACGATAGTGAAAAGGAGTTCGAAACCAACTACGAAGTCAATGACGAAAACGATGACGGAGACCTGGCAGGCAATCCGGCGGTGCAAAATGAAGCAAATGCGATTGTAAACTAGCACTCCTTTGGTGTTCTATCTTTTATGCGGACTCTAGATCTCGCAGCCATGCATGCCCGGAATTTTTTAAGTATGTGAATATGGGTATGTTATGGTTATTAATAAAAGTTACCACTACCATTTTTTTATTTGCCTTGACCGACTAACAGTGGTTCGCATGTCATAGGTGAAGGCAATGTTGCGGCAGAAGATGGTCAGTTTAGTGTCGGAATGGAATTTAGTTCTAGAAAGTCAGTGATATCTGCAATCAAAATTTGCACTATCTCTAAAGAAGTTGATTACACTGTGTATGAGTCTGAGCCGCAGACATTCTATGTAAAATGCAAGGGTTATGGTGCAGGGTGCGATTGGCTTATCCGAGCTAGTTTGATTCGAAAGAAAGGTTGTTGGAAGATCAGAAGATACAGTGAAAAACACACGTGCACCATGTGGACGATTTCACAAGATCATGCCAAGTTGGACTCAGATAAAATTGCAGATGCTATTATGTCGTTGGTTGAAGCAGACCCAACAATAAAGGTGAAGTCTATTATTACAGAAGTTCAATCCAGGTTCAACTACACTGTAAGTTACCACAAGGCTTAGTTGGCAAAGCAAAAATCTGTCGCAAAAGTTTTCGGTTATTGGATAGTTTCTTACCAGACTCTGCCAATATGGTTGAAAACAATGACTGCGAAGATGCCAAAGTCTCGTGTTCAAATAAAAACACTCCCCGTCTATCGTGAGAGTGAGGAAGTTCAAGGTGTAAGAGTTCTTCATCGTGTTTTTTTGGAGCTTCTATCTGTGTATTGTAGCATTTAGACAATGCAAGTCATTGGTGCAGGTTGATGGTACACAACTGTACAGAAAATATAAAGGTGCACTTTTAATTCTGGTGGCACAATATGGGAACCAAAATATTATGCCTATTGCATTTTCGATCGTCGATGGTGAGACGGCACACGCGTGGGAGTTTTTCCTAACTAATTTGCGGAGATATGTTGTTACCATTGATGGCGTGGGCATTATTTCTGACCGTCATAACTCCATCGACGCATCAATAGGTCACAGTAACTTGGTCTGTTCAGTGCTACTCTATACACTAGAATGACACTAACAGTGACTTTGTGGAGCACATAAACAAGTTTACGGCTAGATCGTCAGGAACCACCACTGCCATATACGGCCACCATATAAATTACACATCAGTAACCACAAGGCCGATTAGTAAAATTATTATTCTAAATAAACAGCTTAACATAAATTGTTAAAACATACATCGTTGTCTCCCATGTCATCGAGTTGTCGCCTAAAGTGTGTTGTAGACCGTCGTGTATATCTTGTTAGTCGACGCTAATGACTCCATCTAAACAATATTAGAATGGTTGTAATCAGAACAACAACGACAACGACAACGACAACGACAACGACGACAACGACAACGACAACGACAACGACAACGACAACGACAACGACAACAACAACAACAACAATAATAACAACGATAAATAATACCGGCGCGCAAGTGGAACACCAACATTGGTGAGCTAATTGCAAGGAATAGGTGCCAGAAACGGCATACGCTCCCATGCCCAAACAAAAAGCAGAACGAAAGGTTCATCCATCTCTTTACAGTTGTGATGTACGACACAACGATCTATACAGATGTGCCAGACTAGCTGCCCCCAACTGTATAGTGGAATGCAATGGAAATCTTGAAGTAGAGGCAAAAACTTCGAGTTCAAAGAATTAGTCGACTTATCTGAAAATACAACCGTTCCGAGCACGTAGAAAATATGAGCTCGCATGTACCGCTCGATGGACTCTTGCGTGTCACACGGTTCGGTGTCTCTACATCGCCGGACCCATGCAAGATTTATCTTATCCAATATGTGATCGTCCGTACCGGGCAACTGACCAAAACAAGCGAAGTAGTTCTCCACCAAAAACTGGTGACTGCTGTTCGTTTTACCCGTAACGGGATCCCCATTAATCGGGAGGACAAGTATATGTGTCACGTCTTCTAGCGTCACAGTCACTTCGCCAACTAGAAGGTGAAACGTGTGGGTTTCAGGCATCTATCGTTCCACCAAGACACTCAGGAGTGTAAAATGGCCTCTCATTTTGTCTACTCGCGAAACGTGGTGAAACCTAATTAATGCTAGTGCTACTGCAGCTATCTCATTAAAGATTTTTGACGGATCAAGTTTTTTGGGCAACAAATTTCTGATTGCCTGCAAAAAGAAAAATAATAATTATTAATATTACTTCATAACTATAATTAGTGTTAACAATAACAAATTATTCATCACAAAAATTTAAAAAAATATTTATCTATTGAGAATAATCTAAGTATTCAATAATATATTTTTGGTAATGTAAAATTACAAACCATTTTTTTCTATAAATTTCACTCTTCACTCACTAAAACTATCTTTTTTATTATTCTTCTTATTCCCTCTCTTGCAATCAAATCCCTCTCTTACAACCCAAAATACTGAAACCCTTTTGAAAGTCAAAAACAACAAACCCTCACTAGTAAAACAAGTACACTTCCCCCAAACTTGCGTTTGCGTTATAAAGATCTCCTTCAACTTTCTCTTTTAACATGTGTCGGACATGTAGTCATACACTATGCCAATCACAACTTGTATTTGAATAGTTTTAAGGTAGTCAACCGGCTGGTCTTATCCGCATGCAGGGGACATGGGATACGTTTTAATATGTGGTTGTCCCTCATGTCAAATCAGTTTGAGTTTTGTAGTTGCCTGTCTTTTTTTTTTTTTTTATCCAAAACGTAAGTTGCGTTTTGTAGATCACTGAACATACAGATCCATATATGTGGATAACACACCATACACCAATATAGTTAAACATCACTATTTTTTACTCCATTAATAAATTAATTTTTGACAAAGAGAATGAAAATGACAATAATTTTTTTTTCCCTTTTTTTTATTATCACTCACAATAGTTGAGAAAATACGGGAAAAAAATTATTTTATTTTCACTAACAAAATAACAAAAATGCAAAAAAAATTCAGTATTGGTTTCGCTATTAGTACTAATGTAAATATTATAATTTTTGTTTTTGTTTTTTTATAACTAAAAATACATTTAAATGCATAAATTAATAAATTTTGTATTTCAATTTAAATTGATAAATAAAAAATTTATTTTATTTAAATAAAAAAAACCCAACTACGTATGACTTATGCAATAATTAATTTGTGGAAAAAAACAGCAGCAATTTGCATTGCGGCGTTAGAATTAATTAGGGTAAAAAACCTATTTAAGCCAAGGGAGGAAAGTTGATACGCAAATCAGCCAAATACGAAACTTATACACCATTCAACCAAAGCAAACTTTAATGTAATTCGAATCAAGTAAATTCGAATTACAATCCTTAATAATTCGAATGGATTAAGCTCGAATTATTCCCAACCATGCTATCCAAGTAATTCGAAACAACTTGCATCGAATTAAAGAAGCATAATTCAAATTATATCAATTCGAATTAGTAGGAAGAGGTTAATGAGAGGAAGTTCGAATCAATTCGATTCGAATTACTCACAACTCGAAACAAATTGTAATTCGGGATGACTTGATTTGAATTACTCAGATTTCGAAAGCAAAGGTAATTCGAAACTAGTTGATTCGAATTACAAGTGAGTGCCCTATATAAGGAGTTCGAACTTAGTTCATTCGAATCAGTTTTCTATTCTCAAACCCCACCAAATCCCAGAGAAAACGACCCAAAACCGGTCCGAGAAAGTCTGGTGCGGCATACTTAGGCGATGGGGGACGATCCGGGAAGGCTGTATCGACTGGATGGAGTCGCTCATATAGCCGGGGTGATCAACGACGAGGTTAGTGGTTTATGATGGTGGTTTATGATATTCGTTTATGTTAGTGGTTTATGAAAGCGGTATTTCAAGTGGTTTATGATAGCGGTTTTGCGTGCGATTTTATTGGCAGTTTATGTTAGTGGTTTGGGTTAGTTCTATTGCATGCAGTTTATGTAAGTGGATTTGCCCGTGGTTTTCGTAAGTGGATTTGCCCGTGGTTTAATGAGTGGTTTTGCCCGTAGTTTTCATAAGTGGATTTGCATGTGGTTTATTTTTTTGATTTTTTGGATGCGGTTTGAGTATGCGGTTTTGCTAGCGGTTTACTACATTTTGCTTTTGCATGTGGAATTTAGAAGCGGTCTATGTTTGCGGGTTTTTTTTTTTTTTTGCAATTTCCGTACTGGACTGATATATCTCCTATTGCATGTGTTATTTGTTACTTGTTTACGTTGTGAGTTTTATTTGTTAGTGGTATTGTAAATCGTTCTAATTATGCGGTCCATGTAATGCGCAGCCCCGGCGTTGCATATCGAGCATGCGGCGGCAACAGAGGATGCGACTGGATGAGAGGTACGTTCCGTACTTGCAGATGGCCGGATTATACCATCTTGCGAGACTGAACGACAGATTGTTCAGATTGGACGAGCCCCTTGTGAGTGCCTTCGTGAAGCGGTGGCGTCCGGAGACGCACACGTTCCACATGCTGTTCGGAGAGTGCACGATCACACTTCAGGACGTTGTGTACCAGTTGGGGTTGCCAGTGGATGAACGTTACGTCAGTGGTTGCCTGACAGACTTCCACGTATATATAGAGGGTGACAAGCCAGCTTGGCAGTGGTTCCATGAGTTGCTCGGTGTGTTACCTCCCGCGAACCAGATACAGAAGTTCGCAGTGAACTATACCTGGTTCCAGGAGACTTTTGGAGAGTGCCCTGAGGAGGCAGATGAGGAGACGGTGAGGCGCTTTACCCGTGCCTATATCATGATGTTATTGGGCACCCAGCTGTTTGACGACAAGTCAGGCAATCGTATACACATCAGATGGTTACCGTTTGTGGCTAGGCTTGAGGAGATGGGTGGCTATAGCTGGCGGTCGGCGACACTAGCATGGTTGTACCGGTGCATATGCTGAGTGGCCAACAGACATGTCGTGAAGTTAGTTGGGCTGTTACAGTTACTTCAGTCTTGGATCTTTTAGCGTTTTCCTGGTTTTAGGCCTGCTGGGTATGATGCGTTTAGCTGGCCCCTTGCCTCGAGGTACCACTATCGTATTCTACTATTTATCTTTATTTTATTTATTTTCGATTTCGCATGCAATTTTATGCCTTTTAGAATCATTCATGAATGCAGTACCATGTTTAATTTCCTACGCAGGTGGTCAGGTTACAACACCGGATCGAGTTTTTCTCTTAATCGATCCTTTGTGGTGAACCAACACTAGAAAACTATCCTAACTAGCCATCTGACCCCTCTATTGAGAGCAACTCACGTACACATCATATATATAGGGCTCTGCTTCACAGTAATTCGAATCATATGAATTCGAATTAGCCTTAATTAGCAACCTATAGTAATTCGAATCAATAAGATTCGAACTCCCTCCTTATGCATGTGATGCTAGTAATTCGAATTGAGTTAATTCGAACTATGCTTCTTTAATTCGATGCATATTGATTCGAATTACTTTGGCACGTTACTAGGGAATAATTCGAGTTATATCAATTCGAATTACATACAAATCTAATTCGAATTGTATTGATTCGAATTACATTAATTTATTCTTTAGTGGATTGATGTATCAGAATTTCGTTTGGCTTATTTGGGTAATTTTAAATTCCCCTTAACGTATATACGTTTTTTACCCAATTAATTACTACACGCCCAAAGATTACTACTTGTTCTTATTTTTAGCATCCAAAGCAACACAAAGATATGGGTGGATTGGAAATGAATTTTTTTAATTTTTTTATTTGAAAAATTAAAATGTAATTTTCTTATCATATATTTTTATGTGAGATTAAAAAATATAAAAAAATATTAAAAATTAAAAATTATATTTTATATTTTCAAATAAAAAAAAATTGAAATGATTTATTCTCTGGGTGAATTGATAATGTAAGGTCCATTTGTATGGCTCTAACCTAGCTTGGACTAATTACACTGCCGTAATTAAAGGTCTAGATCATTTCTCGAAGCGTAATAGTAATATCTCCAATATATATTCTATTAGTTTGGCGTGTCCTACTCTTTTTTCATACTCTATTTATTAGTGTAAAATAATTTTGTGTGTATTATTATATTAGTAGAAAAAATAAAAGAGAAGATAATATAGTATCAAAGAGCAATCATTATGCCCATTTAAAACCAAATCATATTTGCTGCAATTAGTGATTTTAACCGAATGATGATCTTCATAATGCATATTGTCTTTCAGTAAGGGCCCTACGACCTTAACACAAAGAAAACCAAAAGGACCCAATACACAAGAGATTCATGCTGTATAATGGGAGAGGTCGGTTGAGGATGGTGAATACGACTGATGAAACTTTATTTTAACATTAAAAAAATATATATATATTATACCCATAGCTAGAAAAGCTACTAAATGTGTGTATAAAGCAAATAAGGACATAGTGGGGAAAAAGGAATAATTTTAGCTAGCTTAAGATTCACTCAATGAGTACTCCAAATTCCATATAAGATCAAATTGCTGGAATGATGAGTTCGAATTTGAGGATGTACAAAAATCGAATTTGTGCGTTAATTTATTTTATTTTTATCGTAAAACAAATTGATAGGTTAGATTTGTAAATAAAAAAAATTAATTTGAAATTAAAAAATATGCGAATCAGATTTATAAAATTTAAAAAACTACGTATCCTCCGATTTCATATGAACAAAAATTGACATTTCAATTTCTTCAACTGCGACGTCCATAGTTGAATGAAATACATCAACCTCCAGCAACAACGCAAAACATAACTCTCTCTTTAATATTAAGGAATGCTCCTATAAAGACGCAGAAAACATCTTTTTTTAAAGATATTTTTTAATAATTAAAATTTAATACATATAATCACTTAAATTATGTTATTTTTGTCAAAATTATGCCAGACAAATTAATTTAATCGAAAAATAATGAATCAAATTTTGAATCCGTCTAAATTAATATTATTTTTTATAAAAAATGACTATAATACTCCTATTATATAAAATGACTAAAATACTCTTATTATATATATTAATTTTGAGAATTCTAAATTTAGCTCTTTTCTTCTCTATCGTTATAGGGTTAGAATTTAAAGTTTTCAATATATATATATATATATATATATTTTTAATTTTTAAAAAATATCTTTAAAAAAAAGATGTTTTTGACATCTTTATTTAAATGGCTCCCTTAATATTAAAATTAAAAAGTGTTCCTTTTGTTTCTCAGTGAAATTTTTTTAGATTTTTTTACTTAAAATAAAACCATGATTATTGCTTGTATAGTGAGAATTGTGGGTGTTTGTAATTGAAGTGTTTAACATCAAAATCGTGGTTCATAATAACTTTTTTTTTTCAAACCAAAATCACATTTTTTAATCACAATTTACGCTATCCAATTACATTTTATAAATCGTAGTTCTTAATCGCCATTCACACAAGCAGCCATAAACCATAGTTTTGTTCAACGATTTGCATATGAGTTTTATATATCAAATTCGTGGTTTTATTCTATACGAGAAGTCTCTGGTACGGGTTGTAAGATGGATGAGGACTTGCGAGTCGAAGCGGACGCCAAATTATCTGACTGGAGCAATGAGGGTGGGTACCTGTAAAGACACTTCGACGCTCAAGTCAAAATGAATCTAAGAGATATAAGGTGTGAGGAATGAGTGACTACTTGAGGGGGCTTCTGGCTCCCCTTTATATAGTTAGTTGTAGTTATCTCATCTGATCTTATATATCTAGCTAAGATAAGGGAGGTATTCGAATTCGAATGTTGGTTAGAGATTGTAGGGCCGGTTTAGGCGTCATCATCTTATCTTATCTGGTTAAGATAAGGGAGGTATTTGAATTCAAATATTGAGTCAGGATATTGGAAGTTATTGATCTGTCTTTGGGCCGTGAGGATGACCTAATCTTAGGATTGTCGAGTTCGGTGACCGTTTCAAGGATGGATCAGGAGATCGGGTCCGGAACAGTTGCCCCTGGAGCATGAGAGCTTGCTTGCTTGGTCTCAATGCTGAGTTGTTGGGGATCCTAGTTCTCTGTAGTTTGGGAGACTGTGAGGAGCCTGGAAAGGACGTGACGTTCTCCTGCGCCAATTGGTGGGATGTTGGTGAGTTCTGCTTTCTGCGAGTTGGAAAATCATTAGCTTAGACCTTAACGCCGCTTTTGTTGACGAGTTTGGTTTTCTATTATCTGGATGTTGTGAAGGGCCTGGAAAGTGCGTGACCTCATCCTGCGCCGATTGACGGGATGTTGATGAGTTTGGCTTTCCGCGAGTTAGAAGACCGTCAGCTCATGCTTGCTTTGTGTGGCCTTTTTGGGCCGTTATTGTGAACTTAGTTTAAGCCTCTTGGTGGGCCGATTTCAATACTTTGCTTATTGAGTTTATTTGGATATCCGTTTTGTTGGCCTCGGTGGTGACCGGTTTCTAGGGGTAGCCGTTTAACTTATTTGGATATCTGCTTTGTTGGCTTCGCGGGTGATCGATCCTCGGGTCACCATTTTTTGTTATTTAGATATCCGTTTTGTTATTTGAATATCTGTTTTGTTGGCTTCAGGTTTATCGATCCTGGGGTATCCGTTTACTTATTTGGATTTTCGATCCGTTTATTTATTTGGATATCCGTTTTGTTGGCCTGGGGGTGATCGATCCCCGAGTAGCCCTTTACTTATTTGGATATTCATTTTGTTATTTGGACATCTGTTTTGTTGGCCTCGGGTGATCGATCCCCAGGGCACCGCTTTTTTTTATTTGGATATCTATTTTATTATTTGGATATCTGTTTCATTGGCCCCGGGCTAATTAATCCCTAGGACGCTTTCGGTAGTGGGTTGCTACGAGGTGTCGTGTTGCCGTGCTTCCGTTTGTTGGCGGCCACGACTTGGCTTACCTCTTCGTCATTTATATATTTCCTCGTGACACTTTGGATTTCGTGCATAGTCCAGACTGGCTTGGTGGTGAGGTGCTTTCGGAAGTCTACATCCATGAGTCCATTGGTTAGACAGAGACCAACTACCAAGTCCGTGTGTCCATCGATCGTTAGGCACTCATCGTTGAATCTGTCGAGGTATTTCCTCATGGATTCGTCTTGTCTTTGGGTAATTCCGAGTAGGTTGATCAGGTGCTTTGCTTTGGTGATCCTGGCAGTGAACTGGTCCATAAACTTTCTAGAGACGACGTCAAAGCTGGCTATGGAACCATTCGGGAGGCCGTTGAACCATTTGATTGCATAGCCGGCTAAGATTATCGGAAAGGCCCTGCATCGGACCACATCGGCGGCTCCTTCCAAGTTCATCCTTGCCTCGAAGGCTGTTAGGTGTTCCTGGGGTTCCTTGGTTCTGTCATACTTCATGTCGATGGGTTTGTCAAAACCTTTAGGGAGTTTGGCCTTTAGGATTTTCTCGGTAAATGGGGTAGCTCCTGTTATTTCGTGCTCGTTTCTTGTTTGCTTGGCCTCCCAACTGTGCCTTCAGTCATCCTCATTGTGTGGGTGCTCCAAATCTCTGGATTCACTCCGATCGTGCCGTTTCCTGTGTCGTTCTTCGGGTGACCATTCTTGTCTGGCCTTTCGATGCGACCGGGTTCTAGAGGTTTCTTGGCTTGCATGTTCGGAATGGTATCGTTCTTTGGAAGTAACTTAGCCCTCGAGGTTTTGCACTTTAAGGCATGGCTCTTGGATTATCTGGTTGCTTTCTCTCCTAGGCCGTCGGGCACTCGAGCTTCAGTGGGCGGCCGTTTGTCCTCCTTTGGTTGCTGCTAGACCGGGGTTGGTTGGCAGTGCACAGTGCTTGTTATCCTCCCGTGGATGGAAGGAATGCTATCTCAGAGTTTGGGTGTTTGGCTTTGCGGGTTTGAGGAAGAGCTTGAAGAGTTCAGGAGAATAGGCGACCACGATGGGCATGGAGCCAAAGTAGAGGGAGAATATAGGGCCATGGCGCTTGGAGAGACGGATGAGAGAGTGGTGGATGAGAGTGTCCAAGAGGGGGAGGTTTCCCACTAAAGGGAGGCGGGGCTTTGAGTTTCGCCGTTGGGGTAGGGCGAAGGTATACAAAGAATCTTATCACTAAGAATGTGATTACAAGTTGAAGAGACATTGTTCCTTTTTCCTCTCAATTACAAGCAAGAAATAAAGTGAGTGAGTTTGGGGGTTACTCCTCGAGCTTCTCCATCATGCCGCCACGACTTGGTAGTCCCCACAGACGGCGCCAATGTACAAGAAGTCTCTGGTACGGGTTATGAGATGGATTGGGGACTTGCGAGTCTAGGCGAACACCGGATTATCTAACTGGAGCAATGTGGGTGGGTACCTGCAAAGATACTCCGATGCTCAAGTCAGAATGGATCTAAGAGATATAAGGTGTGAGGAATGAGTGAGTACCTGAGGGGACTTCTGGCTCTCCTTTATATAGCTAGTGGTAGTTATCTCATCTTATCTTATCTAGCTAAGATAAGGGAGTTATTCGAATTCGAATGTTAGTTAGAGATTATAGGGCCAGTTTGGACTGCCATCATCTTATTTTATCTGGCTAAGATAAGGGAGATATTTGAATTCAAATGTTGGATCAAGATATTGGAAGTTATTAGTCCGTCTTTGGGCCGTGAAAATGACCCAATCTTAAAATTGCCGAGTTCGGTGACAGTTCCGAAGATGAATCAAAAAATCAAATCTGGAACATATTCCATGATTTATATAATAATAAAAGTGGACAATGCCAGAGATGGTGGTCCGATCGTAGCTGCAACAAAGGAAAATTAAATTAATTCAATTCTTAATTGGTTAATGAATTACAGTTTTATCCAAAAAATAAGAAATCGATCTTTTTATTAAAAAGCAAAGAAAACAAAAAGCAATTTTAATTTTTTTTTCTAATTTTAATGTAATATATTTTTTTAAATCACTGTTCTTTTATATTTTCATTAACATCATCTTGTTTTCCTTAATTTTGTTATCTTATGCGTTGCAGTTTAATACAAATCATACCAAAGTTTTAGTTAAGAGTAATAATTAGAAACCTAATTCATCCTCCTAATTATTTTTAAAAAAAGGTAAAATATGTCTAAAAATATTTGAGACAATAAAAATCGGTCTAAACTATTCTAAAAATTTTTATTTTGTATTCTTTAATTACTACTGAAATAAATAAGAAATTTTAAATATAATAAATATGTAATTATAAATATAGTCCTGTTACATATAGAAGTCTTTTTGGCAACTAAGTCCAATTAAGTTAGTCCAAACCTAATAAAAACCAATCTCAGATTAGAACGCGTATAACCACGCATTTTTCCCAACTGTTAAATAGAGCGAACATTTTATGAAAAATGGTTCTTCTCCGCTCATCAAAACCGCAATGCTCATAATTCGAACCAGGCTCAAAATCTCTCAAAAATCTCTCAAAATCGTCACGAAAAGTCAAGAAAATTTAAAGCTAAATTTGAAATCTTCACCAAGAACAGTTTAATACAAATCATACCAAAGTTTTAGTTAAGAGTAATAATTAGAAACCTAATTCATCCTCCTAATTATTTTTAAAAAAAGGTAAAATATGTCTAAAAATATTTGAGACAATAAAAATCGGTCTAAACTATTCTAAAAATTTTTATTTTGTATTCTTTAATTACTAATGAAATAAATAAGAAATTTTAAATATAATAAATATGTAATTATAAATATAGTCCTGTTACATATAGAAGTCTTTTTGGCAACTAAGTCCAATTAAGTTAGTCCAAACCTAATAAAAACCAATCTCAGATTAGAACGCGTATAACCACGCATTTTTCCCAACTGTTAAATAGAGCGAACATTTTATGAAAAATGGTTCTTCTCCGCTCATCAAAACCGCAATGCTCATAATTCGAACCAGGCTCAAAATCTCTCAAAAATCTCTCAAAATCGTCACGAAAAGTCAAGAAAATTTAAAGCTAAATTTGAAATCTTCACCAAGAAACACAGTAAGAGAAGACGAAAGATTCTTAAAGGTACTGTTCACTAATCGTCTAGTTTTCTCACTTTTCTCTTTTTTATTTTGATTGCGAAACACTACATAGTGATATTTCTGTTTATTTAGTAGATTTATTTTGTATTATTGCGTTGAAGTACGTATTACTGTTCTCATTATACGCTTTATTTGGTGATAACTGTGTTAGGTCGGTGTAAAAATGTTACATATAGTTTAAGCTATGTTTGCATGTGTTTGAGGAATTTGCATTTGTTTTTGTCCATTTTTCAAGAATTTTCTTTATCGATTTGTTGTAACAATCCATAGAATTTTATTGTAGTGCTTCTGGTATCATGAGTTACATATCTTTTTTACCTCACATTGTATTTAGTTTGCCTTTCGGTGTATTTCATGTAAATTGAAGTGTACATGGTGCTGTTATCCTCTTTATGCTGTAACTAGATAACATAGTATTATTTTTGTACTTCTGATATTATTTTGTATATATTTGAGTGATTTGCATCTATTTTTGTCTATTTTTTAGGAATTTTTTTCATGGATTTGTTGTAACTACCCATAAAATTTTGTTGTAGTGCTTCTAGTACCATTTTATGTATGTTTGATTGAGTTGCATGTCTTTTTTACTTCACATTATACGATGTAATAAAAAATAATAGCGATGTATTTGATTTATGTTTTGGTGTATTTGGTTTGTGTTTCAGTGTATTTGGTTTGTCTTTCGGTATATTTCATGTGAATTGAGGTGCACTCTTGTTACCTATTAACCTTTTTTTTATTCCTTACAAAAAAAATGACAAAAAAAGCATGTAAATATAATGTAAGTATATATATATTTGAACAACTCAATTTTTTTGTATAAATATAGTTTATTTACACAATTCTCATTTATTTATAGAAAAATCATGATTTGAAATGCTTCACAAGATTCATTCATGATAAATACCACAACATGAGCGATGACAAGAAAGTCGTTGTTCAAGAACTGAGATTTGGTGGTATGATGCATATCCCTCCCATGAATGTGTTACATAAGCTCTTGAAAGAATTGGCATATTCATTTGATATGTACAATAATACACTGAATACACGGTATGGTATAATCAAGATCACTCAAGAAAATATAGCAGCTACCCTTGACTTGACTGTATCTAGTAAAAAAATATATTTTATAATATATTTTTTAAATCAAATTTTGGTGTATTATTAAATTATTTCTATGTTATTGAAATATTTTTGCTGCTTTTGCAGGGCCAGGCTATCCAGTCAAAGTTAATTTTCAAGAACTTAGTCAGCAGAGTAAGGAAGTTATTAGAAACTTCCAAGGCAAGACTTTGTCAGAATTGACAACCTCTATAATAGAGATGAGTGGTGGTGGAGAGAAAAATCGGCTAAAATTCAAGAGGATATTCATCCTCTACATTCAGATGTGCTTCTTGTAATACCCTGACTACCAAAGACAACGCTTCCGACTGCGCAACTCTGATAGCTCGGATATTACGACGACACTTATACTAATTAATACTAAAATATGAGCCTGTTTGAAACTTTAAACCGCAATACCGCTCCCAACAAATACTTTTGATATACAACGTACATCCATACAACTTACAGAAACTCATAAAGAGTATATATATATATATATATATATATATATAGATATATATACGACTTCACTTATACTTAATACTAAAATATGAGCCTGTTTGAAACTTTAAACCGCAATACCGCTCCCAACAAATACTTTTGATATACAACGTACATCCATACAACTTACAGAAACTCATAAAGAGTAGTTATATATATATATATATATATATATAGATATATATATAGATATATATATATATACATACATATATATAAGTATTATTACAAGCATTATCCAATACAATTTCCTATCCCTCTTACAGAATATATCAAGATGAAGGCGATGGTACAATAAACCATAACTAAAACAATACAGGGCATCACAACAACAATTAAATAAGCTCTTCGTGACTTCTGCGCCCACATCCTGAAAGGGGAAAAATGTAGGGGGGTGAGAACATCATCCTCGAAAGGGTTCTCAGTAGAGGGTTTTTGGGAATTACTGTAATAGGATACGTGAAGATAACCGCGCCAGTGATTCATAACCGTCTTATGCCTCTTTTCAAAAACAACGGTTTACAATGAAAGTAAAGTCAGAAATCTTTTCGTAAAGAAGAACCGTTCAATTCTCAAAAACTCAAAAGCCTTTCAAAACGGTTTATCTATGCGGAACCAAAATAGCCTTTCATA
>NC_029788.2:95517921-95535043 GCF_000816755.2 Arachis ipaensis
ATTGATAATCACACACAGCCATTCTGGCTCACGGTTCAATCCAGAACCAGTCAATATTCATAATCATACATAGCCATTCCGGCTCATAATAAAACAACACTTCCACATTCAAAATCATCAAATTCATGAAATCGGCATTTAAGCCTTAAATCATTTTCTCAATTCATTTCACTTTGAAATCAAGTTTCAACTCTTTTCAGCCTTGGCTTTAAAGATCTCATTTCTCAAATCATCTCAGACTCATAAGCCACTTTTACTCAAGGTAAATTCCCCTTTTAAAACGATGCCATTCTCGGCATCCTCTTTCCAAAACTTCCATAATCATGGCAAGTTAAAAGTCTCTTTGAGATATTCAAAATCACCCATCCAACAATGGGATTTTATAACAAAAGTTTCTCGGCAGAGTCCCAAGTCTTTAGGGGAGAATAACATAACTCACTTCGCCAAATTCATTTAAAATCATTAAAACATTGGCTTTCCGATTTGAGTAATAAAATAGGATCTAAGCCAAACCGAGTCACGTAATCATTTACTTCTTTCAAAGCCGTTTCCTTTACCTAGGCAAATTCAGCTTCAACCCGCATGATAAATTCTAAAGCATTTCAACTGTTCAAAATTGTTTTAGTCTTGCAAAAATTCAGAATTCAAAGAGTACCTAAAACCTTTCTCAAAACATTTCAAAATGAAACTTGTCAATAGACATTCAGGTTCTTTCAAAGTCATTGAAACTTCTTTAATTGAAACCCCCAAGTCAAATTCAAAGGCATAAACCCTTTTCACGTTCAAACAGCTTTAAAACACAAGTTTCACCTAAATAACTTTCCCTTGAAAGAGATACAATGCCTTTCTTAAGAAGCAAGACTAAATTACAATTTCCCCTTTTACTAACTCATTTCAAAAGCATGAATCATCCTTTTCTTGATAATTCAAATGGATTCAACTCGACCTCAAAGCTTTAAAAGAATCAATTTCAAAAGCATTTCGTTTCACAGAGCCACACAACAGTCGAGTTAAACCAACACCCATAATCATACAAAACAACCAAACAATACATAGGACTGATACAATCACCAAATACACATCCTCACATCAGTATCCATATGTAATAATTCCAATATACAAAATATAGTTTTTGGAAAGCGCCCCTACCTCAAAACGCAATTCCATAGCCCAAATGCATCACATAATCCCTTCTGCCTCGACCCGAGATCAACAATCAAAATCCCGGCAGCCAAAACCTCGGTTCCAAGCCACTTTCGCAACAGTCTCAACAACTCTAATCGCAACATACGACAACCAAAACTCAATCGTATAGCAATTAATGCCACAACCTCAGCGTATGATAACAGAAAAGGACATTTAAATCAAAAACGCTTACCGAACGAAGAAGGAGCAGCTGAACCGAAACAGCGACGATCTCTAAACCGGTTCGGTAGCAGCCCGGTAGCCACCTCAAGTAGCAGCGGCGACCGGACTCTGACAATGGCGCCTGGAACCCACATACAGAGACGTTAAAGCTTCCAGAATCTTAAATGAATGAAGACCAAATTCAAAAACCCTTACCGACAGAGTTTTCCGGCGACGGCAGCGGGGTTTTCCGGTGGCCAATCATGGCGGCGTAGTTTCCTCCTCTGGTAGCAACACTCGTGGCAACAACCTCCCACCATGGCGAGCCCAGCCACGCGGTGCGATAGCAACCCCGCGACGGCTCCCTCTCACGTCTCATCTCCCTCTGCGTGCGAGTTCAGTGACGGCGCACAGCCCCTGCCGAGCTCCGTTTGACATCTGATGAACGCTTCCCTTCCCGATCTCTTGCAGCAGATCCGGCTGACACAACTCCACCGACGGCACCCGAAAGCACGAGGCTGACAGTGGCGCTCGTGACGGGCTTCACGGTGAGGAGCGATCGCAACAACTCAAGCAGCGAAGACGACAGCAGCAGCGGTGGCATTTCTCGGTGACCCATCATCTGCGGCGGCGCTGGGCAGAGACGGCAATGACGCGACTACCGGCGACGAGCTTGGTCGACGATGGTAGCACGAACAGCAGAGGCGGCATGACCAGGATGGCTCCACGGTGCTACAGCTTAGGGACGGCGACTCGCGATACTCCCTTTCCCTCCATGGTTCGGCGATGGCGCGACGGCGGCGGTGAGGTTCAGCACGCCAGCGCGGTCCCTTTCCTCCCCTCCTCTCCTTCTTCTCCTCCACCGATCTGTTTCTCCCTTCCCTCTCTATTTCTTTCTTTCTTCCATTTCCGCAGCTATTGCTGCTGGTTGGATTGGGGGAAGGCTGCGGCTGTGTGTGTGTGTTTTGGTTAGAGGGCAGCAGTTGCTGCTGCTGGTTTAGGGAGGGGAAACGGGTACCGGGTCAGGTTTTCAGGGTTAGGGTTTTTCTTTCAAAAATTAGGGTTAGGGGCATTTTAGTAATTTTGAATAAAAATAGGGATATTATAGTAATTAGAAATAAATTCTAATCCATTAATAATAATGTATAAAAATACTATTTGCTCATCAATTTCATAAATTATTTTCAATAAAATGCCCAAATCTAAAAATTAGAAATAATATACTTAATTTCTTCATTTTCCAAAATAGCAGTAATAATATTTAAAATATTACTTATCTAATCCAAATCATATAAAATCCTTATTATTTCATAACTATCAATCTTATACTTTAACTATAGAAAATAATCCAATAATTATAAAATTAGATAATAATCATAACTTATCTCAAATCCAATAAATCAAAACTTACCTTAATTATCTTTAATAAAATAATCTCTGAAATTAAGGCTATAAATAACTGTAGGATTTGAGACTTGATCATAATAAGACTTTTCAAAGATTCTGGGTCTTACACTTCTTGTTGTCGACAACGATAAACAAAGTTTCTACATTTCATTTGCCGCCCATTCTTCACATGGACACAATACGTGAGCAAAATTGGGGTGGTCATGTGCTCAACTTCCTCATCAAGGGCATCAGAAAGCACACATTGCACAAGAAATATGATGTTAATGGCTGCCTCTATGCTCTGATGATTGTATATTTTCATGAATCTACATACAAAAATAAGCCAGTGCATGTAATTTTTGGACCACCGTGGATGCAACATTGGACCATGGAGTTGTTGGTTGAAAGAATACAAGCTGATATTAAGGATGATATGGTAACTCAATAGAATTTTTTTCTATTTTAGGATATCGTGAAAAAGAGCACAGTTGAGAAAACAACCAAAAGACAAAAAGAAGGGAGAAAGAAAGGAATAAAATAAGAAACAAAAGAAGCTACAAAAGAAGAAGACTATTTTTTTGAAAAGTAAAAGTATTGCTAAGTCTGAGTCTGATTCTAAACATGACTCAAAAGAGACACAAAAAGAAGAAAACTACCTAAAAGAATGACAAAGAAGTAAGTATTATTTTTTAGTGTATTTTGTCAATTTTATTGTATTTATTTGCCTGATATTTGTTTGCTTTTTCAGGATAGACTCCAAAAAAAGAAGCACGTTATTGAGGATTCATCTTCAGAGAAAGAAACTAAATCTGATGATGAGTAAGATTCAAAATCTATCATTGTAATGCTATGTTTTGCTTTTTCATAAAACTTTTATTTATTAACATAATTTTTTGTATGTGTTGTCAAAAGTGAAGAAAGCAAGAAAATCAGAAAAATAAGATTGACCAAAACAGTTCACGAGCTTGCAAAAAAGTGAGTATTATTTTTTGGTGTATTTTATCATTTTTATTGTGTTTATTTTCCTGATGATTGTTTTCTTTTGCAAGATGAAATCCAAAAAAAGGAAGCATGCTATTGAGGATTCATATTCTGAAAAACAAAGTGAATCTAATGATGAGTAAGATTCAAAAACTATCATTTGTAATGCTATGTTTTGCATTTTCGTCAAAATTTTATTTACTAAGAGAATTTTTTGCATGTATTGTCAAAAGTGAAGAAAGCGAGGAAATAAGAAAAAGAAGATTAAAGAAAAAATATCAAAAGCCGACAAAAAAAATAAGTGTTTTTTTTGTGTATTTTGTCAATTTCATTGTGTTCATTTACCTGATGATTATTTGTTTTTTTAGGATGCAGGAAAAAACCACTGATATTCCAGAAACTGGGCTCCACTCCACAAAATCTCACTATGATTCTTCGCAAACGTAAGATTCAATGTTTGAAATTCTTTTTTTGCTAAAATTTCCTAAAACTTGATGTAATTACTCTAGTTTTACTTAATAATGTTTATTTTGTCCTTAGAATGCCACATGTAAATTTGGCAAGTGAAAATGATGCTGTGTTTCAAACACAGACAAGCTATCAGAGCAGTGTAAACCAACCAATTGATAACATATAATTTTTGTTTCTCTTACCATTTCTTTAAGGTGGCTACTCCAATGAAGATTTCATGATTGTCATCGTGTGAAGATACTTCATTTTGATTATTGGATGATAAGTTGTAGGGCTTGATTTTTATGTCATAAATGTGTTATTTTTATTTTAAAGTGTGGTTAAACAAATAAGTCACACTTTTTAAACAAAACAAGAAAAAACTACAACTATGTAAGTTTTCATACAACAGAAGTTCTGTTTTTATTGATTATTTGAGGTGTAGTTGTGAGATGATTTCGGTATATTTTAGGTTCAATGAACAAGAAGAATCATTGAATGAACCAACTCCTGTTCAGGAAGGAATAATATATGATGATCCTAATGGACAAATGATTGTTCTTCGGAAACAGACTCATTCTCCATCACAACCACTGGACATGTGAGTTTTTCAATTCACTTTCAATATTCTATTCATTGATTTAATCATTTGTACTTGAATGTTTACTCCGTATTAACTTTTTACTTTTGTTTTTTTAGAATTTCACTTCAAGTATGTGCTCCCCCTTCGAAAACACTTGCGTCAAGCCCTCCCCAAACTCAACAAACTACTGAAAAGTCTTTTGAAGAGGAAGATATAGAAGAAGAAACTATTAATGCATAAGTATTACATAAAATCCTTTTCTAATATTTTTGGTGTATTTAGTTTGTCTTTCAGTGTATTGCTTCTGATTTGAGGTGCACTTAGAGTTCTTGTCCTCTTTTTGTTGTAACCAGGCAACAAAATATTGATTTTGTCCATTTTGAGAGATTTTATTGATGCATTTGTTGTAACTAGCCCATAAAATTTGTTGTAGTGCTTCTGGTGTCATTTTGTGGATGTTTTATTGAGTTGCATGTCTTTTTAAATAGCAGTATATTTGGTTCATATTTCGATGTATTTCATGTGAATTGAGATATACTTGATTTGGTTGTATTAATTAAATTTCTTTTCTGTAATCCTGCAGTCCTCCACAACTTCAACAACCCGAGCAAGAATCTCATGAGAAAGTAGCTCCTACTAATGTGTAAGATCTATGTAATAAAATTCTTTTTCAATATTTTATGTGTATTCTTAAACTATTTTACGTGTCATCATGTAGTCATCCATCCGCTCAAACTGTGAATGATGGAATAATATTGGTTGCCAACACTGCATTGAAGAATAACTTTCTTGCAACATCATTTTGCTTTGCCTTCTCTTAATCAAGTGAGAAAGCTACACTTACTCAAGAGGGTGAACCACCAGCGGACAAGGAAAAATCTCAAGACATATCAATATTGGTGAAAGAGTTGGAAGAGTTGGTTGAGGTCATAAGTACTGGGATTGCAGCAGCATTAAATTATGCTAAGCAAAAAATTTCTCATAAAAAAAGGTGCAGCCTACACTAAGCTTCCTTGACAAGTTCAAAATTTTCTGAGGCAAAAGAAAATAACAGACGATCTTAAGGAGAAAAGCTTTCATTGGGTCACAAATCTCAAGTCTTATGATGATGAAAGCTCTCATGAGTGGGAGACGATTTTTAAGCTGAAGCATGAATCTCACCTGGAAATAACCAGAATGTACTTTGATTCTCTAAAATCTAAATTAGATATTGAAAATCTGGTAATACTAAAATAACATTAATGATTTTATTATGAGTTGTGCATATATTATTAAGTTTGGATTTTTTATTTTCATAGGTTGTCTCGGCAATGTGACAAATTCTAAACAACAAAAAATTGAAAGATTTGATAAACTCATATACTGTCTCCTCCTGATATTGTGGTAAGCTATAGTACATTGAAATTTTGGTGTATTTTTAAAATATATTGTTTGTTGTAACTATTTCTTTCGATGTATTATACAAATTTTGCAGAATGTCGCATTGTCGAGTCATTAGGACAAGTTCATTCATCCAAAAACTAACAAGTCCTTCCAAATTAAAGACTATTAAGACTACATCTCGTTTTTAGACAAGAAAATGCTTGCATCTCATCCATTTGTAAGTTTTTATTTATAAAGCTTCTTAAATCATTTTTACATTAGGTGTCATTAAACTAAAAAATTATTCTCTCTAGCCAAACTTCAGATATTTGTCTTAGTTTGCTATGCGCAATGGTGGTGAATATGGGCGAATGTTGAAAAGAAGAAATTTCATGTCCTTGATTCATTAAAAAAAAAATCTCTTTCGGAAGACAGAATAAATCTTAATAAATTTGTTGTAAGTTGTTTATTTGATACAAATTTCTGTTTTCTCTATAAATTCTCTTATTTCTGTCTATTTGAAATAAAATGCACTGATAATTCTTTGAAAAAAAATAAATTTTATAATACATCGAATTGCTTCCCAAATACACTAAAAACTATTCAAATAAATACCAACTTTGAAAAATATAAACCAAATGAAAACTAAACACCCAAGAAGAAAATCTATGTTGAAAGATAACAAATGTGGTTTTTAAAAAAGTACTTCAAAATATTTAAGTATTTTTCTGTTTAACATGAAAATGAATTTATTCTTTTACCAATTATTCTTTATAATTATTAACGTAAATAAAATCATACTAATACTAAAATGTTCTCTTAATAAGTAATTGGATCTAATGATAATACTAGATGGTGACAAATGCGAAGGAAGATGACTCAAACAATTTCTTTTTATTGAACACTTTTCAAAATATAGAAAACTTTTGGGCTATTTAACAAAAATAAACATTATATACATGATAAATTTCCTTTATATTATTATTGTTGTTATCATTATATATACTAAATGTAACACTCGATAAGCACAATTCTAACATCGTAGTAATTTATATGTTTTATATATTAAAAATAAATGATTGTTTTTTCTTTTGCAAATCATTGAAATCATACAAAATAAAAAAAGGTAAATTATATTTTTTGTTCTTGAAATTTGATAAAAGTTTTAAAAATACCCTTAAGTTTTATTTTGTTTCAATTTTATCCTAGAAGTTTTCGATTTGTATCAAATATAGCCTTAACAGTTAATTTTTCAAAAAATTTAAGACTAGTTCAGCAACAACTTCATAAGAACAACCCCTCAATACAAACAAATCAAGTATAATTTTCATGTATTATTCTTAGACTAGTCTTAAATTTTTTGAAAATTTAGCCGTCGATAGTATATTTGATGCAAATCGAAAACTTTTGGGATAAAAGTGAAACAAAAAACAAAACTTAGAAGTATTTTTAAAACTTTTGCCAAATTTCAGGGACAAAAAATATATTTTACCCTAAAAAATATTACACGCTAGTGTATATATACTCCTATTAAGTGGGGTCGACTATATGAATCAAGTGACGTTGTTGAGCTCTATTATGTATCATGTATACAGAGGACGTAGATCTCGTTTAACCACTCCATGGATGGTCTTCCTAGATTTTTCTCTGCCTTTCATCCCTTATCCATCTTCCATCTCATTTACCCTGATAATTGAAAGCTTTGTCGATCTTCTTTTCACATCTCAAAACCACCTGAGGCGTGATTCTACCATCTTTTCCACAATAAGTGCTACTCCAACTCTCTCTCTTATATCTTCGTTCCTTATTCTATCCAATTGCGTATGACTACTCATCCATCTCAACATCATCTCTGCCACACTTAACTTATGTTTGTGCTCTCCTTTGACCGCCCAACACTCTGTACCATAAAGTATAGCTGGTTTGATAGCAGTGCAATAAAATTTACCTTAAAATTTTAAAGGTACTTTTTTGTCACATATAAAGTCAGACGCACTCCACCATTCTGATCAACCTGCTTGGATCCTATGATTTACATCATGTTCAATCTCTCCATTATCCTGTATGATGCACTCAATATACTTAAAACTTTTTACTTTTCATAAGATGTTTTCTCCAATCTTCACCTCTATATTAGGATTTTTCCTTCAGCGGCTGAACTTACATTTCATATATTTTGTCTTACTACGGCTTATGCACAGACCATACACTTCTAGAGTTTCTCTCCGTAAATCCAACTTCTTATTTAGGTCTTCCCTTAATTCTCCCACAAGGACAATATCATCGGCAAAAAACATGCACCATGGGAGAAGCTCTTGGATATGCTTTGTGAGTAATTCCAAGACTAATGTGAAAAGATATAGACTTAAGAATGATCCCTAGTGTAATCTTACAATAATAGGAAATTTCTCTGTCACACCACATTGAATCTTCACACTAGTTGTAGCCCTATCATACATGTCTTTAATTGCACGAATATATGCGATCCTTACTCTCTTCCTTTTCAAAGCCTTCTATAAGACCTCCCTTAGCACCTTATCATACGCTTTTTCTAAATCAATAAACATATGTGAATCCATTTTATTACTACGATACCTCTCCCTTTTATTACTATGTTACTTGTGTCCCTTGTCTCAGCATCTGTTCTATCACCTTTTCCATAACTTCAGGTATGACTTATGAGCTTGATCCCTCTATAGTTTATGCAACTCTGTATATCTCCCTTATTCTTGTAAATAAGTACTAAGGTGCTCTTTTTTCACTCATTTGGCATCTTCTTTGACTTTAAAATCTCATTAAAAAACTTGGTTAACCAACTGATACCTTTCTCTCCAAGGCCCTTCCAAACTTCAATCGGAATATTATCAATTCCTACTGCCCTACCATTTTTCATCCTATTTAGAGTCTTTTTTACCTCGAAGTCTCAAATCCTTTGATAGTAGTCGAAGTTCTGATCTTCTCTCGTGCATAACCGACCAAGGCTTGGAAAAATCTTCTATCCTTCATTAAATAACTCGTAAAAATAGCTCTTCTACATTTTATTGATCTTGTCATCTTGAGCCAAAACCTCTCCGACTTTATTCTTTATGCACTTAACCTGATCCAAATCTCTCGTTCTGCTAGTGTATATATATTGTTCTTATTCTTAATACAATGTTTTTTCTTAGAGCAATACTACATGACCAGTAAATATTATTATTTTTTGTCAGTACTTAACCAGCAATAATTTACACCCATATTTACAGACGTTTTGCACACACGAAGCATACAATTTGCACTCATATACCAGAATTCTACACATGAATTAATACAATTTGCACCCACATCTTTCAGAGTTTGCACACATAAATTAGTAAAATTTATTTGTTAAAGACAATTTAATATTTGTATTGACCAAATAATAACAACAAAATACTAAAAATTACTGCACCCAAAAGTTTCTCTTTTTATATTTCTTTGCTCAAAAGAGTACAAGTATTCGGGAGAAAGAATTGCTGTCATGGCTTTTCAACCCATGAATACTAATAAGTAGTTGAATCTACACTAAGAGTAGTAATTGAGTCTTTAAAGTAACATACATAAATTCTATATTGTATTGTCCAAAGCCTCCACCTAAGAAAAGAAACAGCATAATCTCAAACTTTATGTGGCAAAAATACTATATACCAATTTTTGTACTGACATGCAAAAACTAGTTCAAACCAAGATAATAATATCTCAGATGTATTAGAATCATGAAGAAAAATCTATCATCTTTAAATCCACCGAAAAATTGATTTTCATGCTTTTTTTTAAGGGTTGTGTATAAAGAAATTGAAAAAGAAAATATTAACTTTGAGAAATCTTGCTTGTCTACTTTGTGCTTACCATCATCTAGATGATTTAATTTTATTTTAATGAGATGTATAAAAACGAAAATGACCATCAATAGCTAAACATGTTTCCCCAGAAGCTATGCATCAAAATTCTTTGATAAATATTTTTCAACTTGCAATTAATACTTGACAACCTTAAATGGCATGGTATTAATCCTTGACCTCCCAAGAGAAAATGAAAAATGAAATGAATGGTAGTTTAGGAAGTTTACCAGCATAAATAGATATCGAAGACACTAACCGAATCAGTTGATGGAGCTCATTTACAGTCTACTTTTTGTCTGAGAGGCAAGTCAAGTTTGAGCAACTTGGTGAACTACAAAACATGTCAGCAACAATTGATGCAATCAATTTTTGTCACATAACATTATATCAGTTTTAGATCGATCTCATTCTCTCTCTTATTCTATTATTTGTCTCAATCTATATAATGCTAACCTGTCTCAACTTGCTATATTAGTATTTAACCTGTCACGTTAGCATTTACTAAGCATAGACAAAACCAAACATTTTAAATAATGATCTATGAAAAACTAAAACAAATGTTTAATCCTTTTTCGAGTTGTCAAAATAGCAAAATCAGCAATAAAAGATTCCACCTACAAAATAAGATGGATTTTTTTTTTCACAAATTCACCTGAGATGTCTTGAGTTCTAGTTCATCCCACTCCAAGTAAGGATTGCTTCCTTCCACTATCCCTGTTCCAGCATATATCAATACACCATGATCCTAAAAAGAGATTGAATAAACTCGTATGATTTGCTTGCTTTTAGAGATTTAAATATTATTGCTAATACTAATAATGGGGTACTTGAAATTATAGGTATTTCTTGAATTGTTGTAAATATCATTCCTACCAGTTTCAGCGGGAAAACAGAAAAATTTTGTACAATAATAATAATAATAATATTAAGGGTACTTACTGCTACTTAAGCAATAGAATTATCACTTTTTCCCTTTATATACGTGTTACAAACACTAATCACTTATCAAAATCTGATAATAATATCAATCTATGCAAACTATATGTGGCAGTGTGGCACCTCTTTTTTCTCCACTAAGGAGGAAAAAACCCTAAAAATTACAGCTAACCTTTTCCACCAATGCTGACCTGATGCCAACAGCAAACTCGCTCTCTCCACCGCCGAACCAACCAACAGGTCCGGCATACATCCCTCTATCAAATACTTCTGAACATCAATGTAAAAAATGAAAAAATTAACTTAAGTTTACTCAAGAGAATAGAAATCATAACTTGGTCAAACCAAACTTGAAACATCAACCACATTTTCTTTTTTTATCACCTCATTGACCATCATGCTCTAAGATGATTAATACCAATCCAAACATATCACATGTTTCATAAATGAGTGAAGGTTCATTTGCTCCTTGATTTTGTTGTTCATTTTTGTCCCATCTTTATACCAAAATGCTCTTTTTGAAATTTCAGAGACTAAAATGTATCGCCTTACAAAATTGAGGACCAAAATGAACCTTAGATGTTCATAAACTAACACTCAATTGGAAGGCATGTATAAGCTTGTCTACCAAGGCATGAATTATTTCCCAGAAAATCAAGAAATTCCATTTTCACGTATTGAAACAGAATTTCTCAACAACAAAAAGATTTTTTTAATAAAGAAATAGGGTTCTAGGATTGTAAGTCAAGAAAATTCATCCAACAGAAATTGACATATTTTCAGTAACAAAATTTACACTGATTCATATTAATCAACAACTCTGATTCCTCTAATAATCACTCTGCCAAATCACAACATTTTCTAGTTGCATAAAATATGCAGTCATATTAGAGTGAAATGCATGACCACCAATCACCATTGTCAACAAGCTAGCTTGCATGGATTTTCAGGCCCTACAAAAATTTATGTTCCTCTTTTAGGTTAAGTAAAGAATATTATATTAAAAAAATCTATAAGAAAATGTAACTACTGCTAAAAGTACCCTAAAAGAAAAAAAGGATTAAACATCAGAAATAATAATGGTGTAGAGAAAATGGATGCACCTGTTTTTGCAATTAAAAGTTGTGCCTCTTCTGTTGGAAACCCACAAACTGCTGGACTTGGGTGAAGAGATGACAAAACTTCAAACTATTAAAAGAAAAAAAAAAAGAAAAGAAAGCAAGAAAGATTCACAACCTTGTATTGTGGGTACTAATAAAATTACTTCATTTGAAGAACTAAAAATTTGAACATTTAAAGGAGTAAAAGTAGGGTACATAGCACTCAAATTTTACTATGATTACCTCGTCTTCTTCACTTCTTAACCTGCCGGCTAATTGAGCAAATAAATGTTGGATCCTAGGGAGCTTTCTTATCATTTTCTTTGGCTTGATTACAACTTTTTCACACACTCCCTGTTGACGAAAAAAAAAAAAACAGATACCAGTTTTATCCTTATCATAATCATAACCATGGAAGGTATAACATAACTACAAGAAGATGGAGAAGGTAATATGGTAAATTAAACTGCATACTGAGTTTGGCATTGCACAAAAAACAAAATACTCCCATTGTCAATGACAATTTGTTTTGAGTTTTACTTGGCAAATGCTAATGCGCTCCGGAGAAAGTAAGGAGTGTACCCCTCTTTGAACTCCATAAATCCTAAAACCTAAATTCTAAACTCTAAATTCTAAATTTTAAATTTTGAACTCTAAATATCTGAACTTAATCTCTAAATCCTAAACTCTAAACCCTAAATCATAAATTCTAAATTTTAAATCTAAGTCATTGATATAAAATATAATAAATAGAGAGCTAAGATTTCCAATTAACAAGGAGTACAGCACTCCTTACTTAGTAAGGAGCGTCTAGGAAAACAATATTTACTACAAAAAGTGAAATTCACCAAGAAAAAAAAGTCAAAGAAACTCACCTCTAATTTTCTTCTTATGGTATCTCTTACTATGGTGAACTCAATATCATCCTTTGGACTGTAAATATGTGAGAGAAACTTATACAACAAACTTGGGGAGCTAGACACAATGTAAATAGTGGTAACCACAGGCATCAAGGAATATAAGTTAACCTTGTAAGCAAGTCGAGTTCTATTTGACGATCCAATGCCATCGACACTCCTCTAGCTCGAGTTCCAGCCAAAGCCTCACTAGTAATGTGGAGCCATTTTCTGTGAAATAGTTGCTCTGGCTACTCATCAAGTTCATAGAAATTAAAATGGCAACAAAGCAGAAGAATTCATTATTGTTGATATTCACTGAATATTTCTTAAACAGGTTATCCATTGGATGACTCAAATTATGAAAACTAACAACAAAGTAAAATTCATGTTTTGGATATAAATTCTGGAATTTTCAGCATGTAGCATGCAATGAAATAAGTTATAGACTTATAGTTAGATGTGTCGGACGGGCACACTTACTGTATTTCCAATAAATGCAGGTGCATCTGGCGGCTGAAGGAGAAACTGGTATGCATTTTCGCTCTCAACCTACACACATTTGAAATTCATTACTTCTTGATGTGAAGACACCATTTTTTAAGTGTCAAAATTGAAAGAAGATTTCAATACCGTTAAGCAAGCTAACCACGTAAGCGGATCAATGTTAGTAGTAGGCACTACTCTTGTGCTACGAGCTAGCACAACCTGAATTTCCAATGTAACAAAAAAAAAAGTGTTTTAAAATGACTTAAAAAGTTGATGAGACAGAGACCCGGATGATTTTTTTTGTTTTGACCAATGAAAATAGTACTCCTATATATATATATAAGATAAAAGGTAAAGAAAATAAATTTGTAATGTAGTACAATTCTTGGAATCCTATCTTGTACTACCTAGTTGATCATAAAAACAGTAATCGACATGCACGCATATGAGACAGAATGATTACACATGGTTAAAGAGAGTATTTTCAAATGAATTCTTGTGAGGCGCAAGTTATGATATCAATGTAAGAAATCAAAACATGGCAGAAACAATTATAGGTTTACCTTGGTTAGTAAGGAGTTGTTTTTCTTTATCATCTCCAAAGCTCTGTTAACAGCAATATCCCAATCTATTTTACTTGGAATATCATGGCTACTTAATATTAATGTTGGAGGAGCTTGTTTTGGGAACCTCACAATCGAAGCAGAAACCTGCAGCCCAAAATTGTAAAGTTTGAACTCTGAACTAAATCTCTGCCTAATAATAAGTAACACAATCTATTTGGAATAACCTTGCTAAGGGTGTCTTGGAGAGCATTGATTGCATCTTCCCATGACCAAGAAATTGTATTGTCCCACGCAATGGTCGTAGTGAGCATCGATCCTCCTTCAAGCTCATTAAACTCAACCTGTCAATTTTTTTGGGCTTGGTATATCTAGCTGCTGATGCTATAAATACTATCAACAATGGAATAGTAATTAGTTGTTTTCTGAAAGAATACAATGTATGCACCTGAGGAATCATGAAGTAGAAAGAACCAAAAGGCAGCCACTCTACTGACAACTTAGCTTTTGCGTCGAATCGGATGGCTCCGTATGCACGAATCAATGGGCAGCTCTCGGAAAGAAACCTTGAAAGTAAGTTGTTTTATCAAGAACTAAACACAAAAGCAAAACAATAATAAGCATTCAATGGAAGAATATCAGGGGCTGCTGCTGCATATAAGGATGGTGCTGAAAAGGTTTAACTTGATTATCAAATTTTAGGTTGGTCTTTGTTAAACTGTTTTCTAGTGGATAGAAAGTTATCTAAGAAACTTTCCACCTGTAAGCAACATTATTGATTAAAAAGCACACATCAAAGAATTTCATGTTCTCTTACAATATGAGATTAATCACTCTTATGTCACATTCAATTCTTCTCCCTTTCCTCTAGTTCTTGCTCTCTACCACTATGTATGTTCAATGAAAGGGGTCCCTTCTTCCTTTTTCTCAATCATTTATGTTGGAATTTCAAGTTTTAAGTGGTTAAAAAGTCCCCATCGGCTAAAAAAGAATAAGGTGTATATAATTTAGAAAACCAATAAACTTTTTGCTTTAAGGTTTTGGGTCTAAATGTGGTATCTGGTTTGGTATTATGGTTTTTCACTTATAGAAAAAAAAGAAAAAAGAAAAAAAAGATAGATACAAGTCCACACAAGCATCTTGCGTTAACGTGAGTCACAGGCCAAGAAAAGGGTGTAATATAACTTCCATGTTAGAAGTGGGGATGAGTAGAATAGGATAAGTTCCATCCTAATCATATATGTAGTTGTAAAATCTTTCTAAAAGCCTACTCAATTCTATCTGCAGGTTTAAAATCTCTCTACCCAAATCCTAACTACAAAAATAACTCTCTACAATACTGGACACGTCCAACCCGTTACAAAAAAAAAATAATTTAAAAGCAAATGTTATTACTTTAACATTTTACAAACATGATAATAATTAATTTGTTTCTTGAAGTAAAAAAATGACTTACCTCCTAATGGATACCCAATCCCAATAGGAAAACGGGTGTGGCTGGCAAAAGAAAACGGCAGAGCCAACACCAGCAACGCTAACCAAGCTTCTGCCATTAGAATCAAAAGAATTGTGTTCCCTGCCGGAGAAGAAGCAGCGAGGAAGGAGCAGGTGGTTCTGTGAGTGGAGCCAATCAATGGCCTCGACCTCTTCCTCCTCAATGGAGACCTGCAGCCTCACTATGCCTGAAGAGCTCCGAAATTGAGGCTCTGATTTCATCTTAGAAATTGCCATTTTCAGGCTGTACAAAGCCATTGAAGTTGTTGCAACCGGTTCCAACGTTTGTGTCTCTATTGTCCCAACAGGCTCTCTTGAATGTCCTTTTCTGCAGCCATTCATTGAAAGATAGCATCCATGGCACAATGGTCTCTACCAATAACATAAAAAACATATGACTAGTGTAAATATTTAAGATAGCGACATAATTAAGAGGAAATTTGGAAGATAAAGAAAGAATTAAAAGTGAGAGAGGAGTATTACTTGGTGAAAATGAAGAGTGTAAATAGAGTGTTGCTTCTTGGAGAGAGGAAATAAGAGGAAGATGTTTGTGCATTTTGTGAGAGACTTGTAAGTAGAAGCTGTTGCCATAAGCATAGTTGTCAGAACCGAACCGGTGATTGACTCGATTAGATTACTGAGTTATTGGGTTATTGGTTCAACCGTTGGGTCACCGGTTGAACCGGTTAATCCGGTCCCATTTAAATAAAAATAAGTAGTCAATCAACAAGTATTAAACTTATATTAGTAGGAAATAAATGTCTTCACTAACACTATAACAACAATCAAATCTTAATTTCTAAAAATAACTAGTAGAAAAATTCCAATTAGCATTAAACCTATATTAAAACAATCATATAATAGTAACAATAAGAGTAACAATCAAGTATTAAATCTACATTAAAATAACAAGAATCAAATATTAATACAGCAACAATCAAGTATTCTATACAAATTCCAATTAACATCAAATTCCTATTCTAACCATACATGAAAAGTTTAAAACGGCAACAATTTATATACAAATTTCAATTGGCATCAAATTCCAGTTGCTTTCAAATTTGCTTTCAAGTGCCATTCAATAAAACATCAAATTATCTATTCTAAATCTACATTGAAACAGCAACAATCAAGTTTTAAAAATCAATATACAATAACTAAAAAAAGCAGAAGTCCAGAAGCAGAACCATCTCACAGTGTTTCAATAAAATTGTCAGTGTTCCCATCACAGAACCAAAGTCAGAGGAGGCACAAGGTGGATAGGGCCAGAAGCAGAGACAGAGGAGGCACGAGGCAGAGGCAGAGGCCGAGGCAGAGAAGAAGAGCAACAATATAGCCCAGCAACAAAATCAATCCTAAACACCAATAATCAAAAACGTAAAAACATCAATCAACCACTAAACCTACATATATTACACTGTAACAAAAATTTAAATAATCTGCCACAAAACCAACAAATTATAATCAACAACAATCAAGAATCAACTGAATCAGTTAACATCAACATCAGTTAATCAAATTATAACCCAATAACTGAATAACTAAAAAAAATATAAAAAGCATACCTGATGATGTGAAGGCGGAACGCGGGCAGAGAAGAGGGAGACCAAGCACGGCGAAGCAGAGACTGGCGAGGGAGAGGCAGCAGCGACAGCGAGCCACGCTGGACGAA
>NC_029788.2:95535155-95544411 GCF_000816755.2 Arachis ipaensis
GAGTGAAATAGAAATTAAATTAGTTATATTTCAATTCCAAAAAATAAAAATTACTTAAGAATATTTTTTTTACTTTAAACTGCACATAGAATTATCATATTTCTATCTTAAGAATTTTGGAAATAATCTGTAATTCCTTTAACTACAAATTTTGATCTGTCTCCAATTTGGTTATTTTTTAAAACAAAAAGTACACACACGATATATATTTTTTAATTCTTAAATCCCATCTAATTTTTAAACGATGTAAAATCCTAAACCAAATCGATATAACATTGTTTGAATCAGATTAGATTGTGTTTTTATTTATCTATTCTTAACTCGTTTGCAAACGAAATAAGTGAACATTTTGCTTTACTTGTTTGTCATGCGGATGAGATTTATTTTTTTCGTGCACATGTGAATGAGATATGATACCAAATGCAAAATATAATTTTTTCTTTGTCCAAAAGTTCATATATGTGTAAATACAGTATTATTTTATTTAAAAATCCATACATTACTTCAAATTTTCCCGCATAGAAATGCATCTTTTTGGGTTGAAACTAGAAACAACTAGGCCCTTCCCCGAAGGAAATGTAATGATAATGCACCCTTTCGAAAAGATAAAAAAATAAAAAGGACAAAAGAGGTGATAATGCACAAGAATTGCTTAGTGGCAAAAGTTTGGCCGATAATATATGAAACATTTTTTTGTTGTTGTACATCGGGCCTAAGCCCAAACAGAAAGAAAAACTAGTAACTACTATTCACATGAACCAATTTGCATTAGTCGAGTGGTCAGTTTACTCGTCCGCTTAAGCAAATATCAGGAGTTCGAATCCCGCCTTGTGCATACAGCAACTCATTGGCCAGCGGCAAACCCTTAAATGGAGTTCAGATCCACAATGGATTAGTCCTTGACCTGTCGGTTAGGGGATATCGTGGACAACAAAAAAAAACTACTATTCACATGGGATCTATCCATTCCCTTAGCCTCATCACTCAAGATGGTCTTTAGTTCTTCTGGTGGTGCGTCGATGAATTGGAACCCTTCTTTTTTATTCATTCCATATTTTGCAACCAGTCTGCCGCCTGATTTGCTTCTCTGCATATGTACTTGAATTGAATCTCCCAAGGTCTTTTCTTCCATTCTCTTATTTCTTTCAGCAACGGATTAAGACATTGGCTTTTCTCGTCGTCCATGTTTATAGAATCGACACCATCTTTGAAATCCAGCTCAATTACCATTCTTCTCATGCCTAATTCCCAAGCGACGCTCAGCCCATGTATAACTCCCCAGAGTTCTGCTTGCACCGAACTGCATTTTCCCAGGTTGGCGGTGTATCCACTTATCCATTCTCCATTGTGAGTCCGAATAAGTCCACCACACGCTGCTCTTCTCGCCCCAATTGACACTGCACCATCTGTGTTAAGTTTAACCCACCTTTTGTATGGGGGTTTCCAATTGAAATTTATTTTGGTACTAAATGAGTTGTGTGTTCCTTCCTCCTCCTTATCCAAGGCTTTCCTGTAATCAGCAGCAGCTCAGTAAATTATCTCAACTGCATTATTGGGGATCTAAAAAGGAGGAGAATGAATCTCCTGATTCCTCCATTTCTATAATTTCCAACATGTTATAAGAAAAATATCAATCCATTGTTGTGAATTTTTTGCCCCTAAATTATTCTCCAGATTGAGAACTAGCCACTCTTTGAATGGTAGATTAAAGAAAATGGGGGTTGCAATTGGGGACAGGACTTGGATCCAAATTCTACCTACTTTTTGACAGTCTCTGAACACATGAATCATTGTTTCTATCTTGTTTGAGTATGAGTGGCAGGCTGAATTAAGCCCGAGCACTTTAGCTTTCCTTTCTGCAGTGAATATGCGCTCATGTGCAACTAACCAGGTGAAGGATTTGATCCTTTCAGGACCTCTCCATCCCCATATAATTTTTCATATTCTTTCTTTATCGCTTCATTGCTTAGTTAGCACTCTATATGCCGAGGATAATATATGAAACATTATTCGGCCTTTTAAACAAAATCTAATGGCCCAAAACTAGGTTGACAAGTAAAATGAAACATTTATTCTTGGACAAAAAAAATTTGTCATTTGTATCTAGTCTCCCATATGACGATTTTGTATTAAGCCATTATAATTGGAGTAACTATAAGATGATTTTTTTTATTTAAATTAAATAATTATATCATTTACGAAAATACATAAAATATAAAATAATTATTTGAATATACAACATACCACATTTCGAGTACTATGAGAGAAACTCGAATATGGACGTATCCCGAGTACTGAAACTCTGGGCTATAACACAACAAAAATCTAACATATCCTGGGTGCACCCAAGATACATGTCACGTGGAAAAATAGGTACTGAGCACCCGAGATGCATTCAAAAACTTATCAGGATCTCAGTATCCAAGATAAGGTCAAACGCAAAAACTGGGTCAAAGCATTCGAGATATAATCATATACATAATTGCTATCACCATGTCTAGTACTCTTATGTCAAACAAGGATCAGGGATCCCATCGATGATCACCAAGTGGTGTAGTTGGTAACATCCCCTAAATAAGTCGTACTACTCACGGTGCACGTCGGGCTACCAAACATCATCTTCCCTCATCGTCTTGAATAGAAACTCGTTGACATTGGCCGGATCTGTTGGCCTATACTGCTGCTTGGGGTGGCAAACGGACCTAAATCCGCCGGGTCGGCCTGCGTAACCCGCCAAAAGGCAGGTCAGGTTGAAAAATTGAGACCGCCACACTTTGAAAGCTCGCCTAACCCGCACCACTTAAACCGTGGACTTTGACGGGCGGGGCGGGCCTCCCTGGCAAGCCCAACACTTTTTTTTGCTAGGGACATTTTATGAAAATATTCTAATTTAGTGTTTTGGATTATGTTTTACGTTTGATTGATTATGTTCTAAACTTGTAAATGTTTAATTATATGTTTTGGATAATGTTTATTTTGTTTTGGACAATATTGGTTTTATTATTTTGTTTCAAAAAATTTAGTTTATGAATTTAGAAATTATATTTTTATGTCTTTAGAAATTATATATATTGTTTAATATTTAATAATAAAAAAATGAGATTTGGCGGGCTGCGTTAGGCGGCGCGGGGTGAGGTTTTAGGACCGCCTCATTAGGCGGGGCGGGGCGGACCAGCCCGCCAGAGGGCAAGCTTTTGGCGGGGGCGGGGCAGGCTTTCCCGTTCGCCACCTCTAGCTGCTGCTATTGAGATGTCTTTTTACTCTGTCCACATGATGAAACTCTACAACGTAAAAGCAGACAATCCGGACAACAACCCTCCATGTATAAATCTCTCCATCACTACTAAGCCAGTCAGGAGCAATCTGTTGTAACTGGACATCCTCATATGGTGTCCATCAAAACTAGAGAAATCGCATAAAGTACAATAATTAGGTATGAATCACCAATTCCTGAAATAAAGTAGAAAACAAAACATCTCGTACTCATCAAAGGTGAGGCCATCGATACGACAGCGTAAACTCTATATTCTGCCATCGTGCTGATCCTGTCTTTGTTGTCCTAGTCTTGCCAACCTATGTATAATAAAAATAATTAACAGTAGAAACTAATTATTTGCAATAATTAACTTTAGTCACTATTTATAAGATGTTAAATTAAAATTTTAACAATAATTATATACCCAGCTGCAAGTGAAAACCTAATGACGTCATATCCTGGCAGACAAAATGACAGAAACTTATGGTAGATCCAGGACACAAGAAGTGGCATGCACTCTGCAGTGCCAGTCACATCATGCCCAACAGCAGTGAAGAGTGAGTGGTACGTGTGTACCAACAGTGCAGACTCCCAAGACAACTGCCTGCAATGATCAAAATCCATCAGCAATGGCACCCATCTCAAAGGAATAAGTGTAGTTGACTTATCTGTGAAAAGAAACCCCCTAATAAGCATCATCAAATAGCACCTGGCATACTTACGGAGTGTATCCAGATCTGTCCCAAGTGGAATTTGTGAAATCATGTTCTTCAGTCAGGTCATCCTCAAACTAAAAACATGCTTCCTTTCCTATAGCAGTGGTGGCGGCATGTCACCAAGTAAATTCTCAACCCACTCTCACGTGGGGTGTCCATGGTACTGCTGGAAGTCTCTGGTACAACCCCCAATCGACTCACCCTCAATGTGTAGACCAAGATGGTAAGCAACATCTTAGAGCGTAATGTTGACCTCACCCCATGGATGGTAAAAGTTGTGGGTCTCAGGCCTCCACCGCTTGACAGATGCATAGATCAAGGAATTGTCAAACATAAAATCCCTCAATTCTACTGCATGTCCAAATCCAACCTCCCTGATATAAGGCAATAAAATGTCCGGCAGAGAGATACCCAAGGTCACATGGTGTGGCAACAGCAACCGAGGCATCTCCAATAGTTACAACATTTACTCTCGCAAATTAATCTCGTCTAAACCATTATATAGGTTTAATAATTATTAAATATTGTAAACTAGTAAATAAATATCATTAATAAAATATTATATTTCATACAATATTAATATTCATTACTAATATTCAAAGTATTAAATAAAAAAGGAACTTGAAGCAAGATTTAAAAAATAAATCATTCATGTTGCACTATTCTAACTTGACTGTAATATTCTAGATGACTTCAATCTAACGATAAGTTTAGTAGAAAGATATGATCGAACAAATATTTTAATATATTAATTTATATTTAGCTATTTTATTTATTTAACTTAAGTTGCTTAAAAATATTAAAACCTACTCTACCTACCTAAGTTGATAGAACTTTTAACTAACAAACTCAAAATACCTAACACATTAACTAAAGTAATAAAGTCTAAATACATAAACAAATTATTTACTGAAAATAAAAGAGAAAAAAAAAACTAACCTCAAAATTCAAAGCTCCAGCTATGTACCAGGTCGCATTCAGTCGGTTGATATTTCTGTGCAAACATATTGTCGGGGGATCATTTGTACTTAGAAACTCAAACTTAAGGTGTTACAAAGTTACCAAATTTTTCAAAACTCTTCAAATAAATGAAAATCTCGACTGCAAGCCTGCAACCAATATATATAGGCCTCTGACTATATCTCAGATGCTGTGATCTCATTTCTGTGTTTGACCTTATCTCGGGTACTGAGACCCTGATCAGTTTTTAATAGATATTGGGTGCTCAGTACCCGTTTCTCCACGCGACATATATTCTAGGTACACCCATGATACGTCATATTTTTGTTGCGTCATAGTCCAAGGTCTCAATACCCAGGATATGTCCATATTCGAGTTTATCTCACAGTATCCAAAATGTAGTACGTTGTGTATTTAAATAATTATTCTATGTTCTCACAGTATCCAAGCATATGTGAAACCTTGATTTGGTGTTCTTTTATGATGTCAAATTTAACATATATAAACGTCATTTTCTTTCCTTTGGCAAGCAAAGCTGGAATTGAAAATAATAAAAATTATTAAGAAAGAAAAGATACTAGAGTTTATTTGCTCTGTTAAATTTCAAGTAATTAGACTAAGGTTTATTTGCTCTCTTAATAAAAAAATTATGAGTTTAAACTTGGAAATGAAAACAATCTATTTTAAGAAATTTTTACGGTTTTAATATTTTTAATAATTAAATTACTAAATATTTTATTTATCAATATATGTATTATTAAATATATTTACATTTTTATATTGTCATTATACATCTCAAATACATAAGGTAGAAGACAAAATTTAAATAATAAATATTGTGCATCTGACATGTGTAATACTTCTATATATATATTCCAAGTGTACTCGAAATTTGTTACATCTATGCAGATGTACATATTTAGGGTGCTGAAGTTGTACACTCGGGATAAAACCAACTTAAAAAATAAACGTACTTGTATTACTATACAAATAAACATACTCATATTATTATACTTGTGGTTAATTATGCTTACATATTTGATTTTTAAAAAATTACCGATCTAAAGTTTTTAAATTAAAAAAATAATAATTTAAAATTTTAAATGCATTTAAGATATGTGCAAAACCTCCGAAATATATTTTTTTAAGGTATTACACATCTTGGATGTACAGTATTTAATTTCTATGTATATTTTTATCTCTTACCCTATGTATTTAAAATGTGTAATAACAATGTAAAAACGTAAATATTTTATACGTTGTACATTTAAATAAATAAAATATTTAAATAATTTAAATAAAAAAATCTCTAATGTTTTTTATACATAATTTACATATAGTACTTTCCAATAATTAACAATAATTTTTTGTTACATTATAGAGTTTCTTCCATTTTTTTTAGAAAGAATGGTAGGACAAGAAAGTAAGAACATCATTTTTCCCATGATATCTACTACGAAAAGTCATGTTTAATAAGAGAGTAAACTACTATTTCTATCTATGAAAGTTCTAACTGCTGACAAATCTATCCACAAGATAACCAAATTGAAGTTGTACCTATAAAAGATCAGTTCCGTACGACAAAACTATCCAAACTCTAAAAATCCCAAATTATCTTTCGTCTAACCCTAATTTTTCTCACCCCTTATCCCCTCTCTATCCCCACTGCAAATACTACAGGCAACATAATTATCCCCTCTCTATCCTCACCATTGGTTTTCAAAAAGATTCATAAGATGAGTGATGATTATTGTAGTTGAAACTAGTTTTCTTTTAAATAACTTATTATGACAATTCTTGAACTCTCTACTGAGAACCTGCAAAGACGATGTTATTAATTCCCCTCGCCTTTATTATTATAATTTTTATAAGAGGGATAGGAGTTGTGATATGTAATGTTTGTAAGTTGTTTGTATAAAGAAGTCTTATAATGGTGTGTATATATATATTTTGTTTACTTGTGATTGGTTTGTAGGTATGTATGTATGTTTCCCAAACAAAAAGTATATCCGGTTTTTCAAAGAAAACATCGATGCAGTTTCGGTCTAAAAAAGGCTCCTATTTTAGTGTTAAGTATATGAAAGTCGTCGTAATATTCTCGCTATCAAAGTGGCGTAGCTAAAAATGTGACATTCTGATAGTAAGGATGTTACAAATATGACCTTTCTACTTGCATTTATGACATTTGATGAGGGACAATCTGGTAGAAGGTGACTAGAACGACTATAATTTCGACGACAAAATTTGCCTCTTTTGTTGGTAACCACAAAGATAGCATCAGTTTTAAATCAAGTCAGCCATAGACATGTTTCTTTATACTTAAGATGCGGGAAGCATCATCAAGGCTAGAAAAAGGATTTTGATGAAGAAGAGAAGCTCTAACTAACTCAAAAGCATCTGTAAATGTCGTGAGAAACTGAATTAGTCATGTCTGATTGCGATAATCAACATAAGCTTTAGCATCAGTAACATCTTTGAGAATAGGTTCACAAGAGGTCAATTGATCCCAAATGCGTTTATTTTGTGTTAGAAAATCATAAATAGCATGACCATGTTATTAATATTGATGTGAAAGATCAGAAATGGTATAGCGTTTTGCCAAATAATTCCATACCTCTTTAGCAGTTTCAAAACACCCAAGTTGAAGATAGATGCCAGGTGTAGATGTGTTGCGAAATCAAGTGATAATTTGGTAATTCTTACTATCCTAGTCCTCCAATTTCTTGACAAAGGCTTTGTCAACATCAATGGATTCTGAGGAAGCTTTCTTTGGATTTTTAGTCACTTCTTTGGATTTGTCAATCTCAATTTTAGTTGGACACACATATCATCAGTCACATAACACCATAATTTACGTAATTTAAGAAACGCTCTCATAGATTCAACCCAATAATTATAGTTGGAGCTATTAAGAATGTTAGGAATTGGCTAAGGAATATCTAGTTTTTCTATGAGAATGATTAAATATTCCTCAAAAAATGTGAAAAAAGAAAAATTGGAGTAGAAATCGCGAAAATGGAGGGCAAAATCAGAAAGAGGATACAAAAAAAAAACCTTAGGAAGGGTCCACACGAGAATGTCATGTCAGCAGCAAGGGGATACACGACAACTTCTAATTGGAGAGAGAACCACATCAGCATGCGCAGATGAAAATGGATGTGGGTCGGGTCAACATGCGGGTACAAGAAGCAGGTATATATGGGCTGACAAGTGATTCTATAACACGTGGCAAAGATCTGGACTGTGATGCAACAAACGGACAAGATTCAATCTGGAACTGATTGAAGAAAGATGAGGACAGTGACTTCGAGAGGCGCATGGCAGCGCATTAGGGCTCTGATGACAATGATCTTGAGTTCGTTGGACTGACAGAAAGACGAATACGACGGTGTAGTTGGAGTTGTTCAAAGATGTTGAGAAGATAACCAAAAGGGAGCGAGAAAACACTGCAGTGAAAATGATGATAAAAGTGCAACAGCTTTAGTTGTAGAGATTTGAACAGCATATGGTACTGTGTGTGGCATTGGATTTGGGCGGTGTTTCATTCGTTCAACTCAAAACGATGTAGAGAAGCTTCTGGGATGGTTGGTGATCTAATGCAATGATAGAAAGATGGCCGAGAAAGGAAGAAAACTAATAAGCTGAGGAATATTGGTTCTTCATCAGGAAAAAAAGATTAACCTATGCTTTAGATACCATGATAGAAATACAAGAAATGAATCAGAAATGTGTTATTGTATGTTATGTAATTCATTGATACAAAGAGATTATTTATACAAAAATTTTTAATAATGATTTTAACAACTCTACTAGCTACTCCACAAATTATCAACTTCTTAACAACTCTACTAACCTAAACCTAATTCACTAGTCATATTCTAATATATTAAATATTCAATTTCTATTCTATTCTCTATCCATATAAATGTGAGTTTCACTATTCAGGCACCAACTAAGATCTTGAACAAAAGGCAACATTGTAAGAAAAATATTGAATATCGTCGGATTTATGAAATAAATATGACGATAACATGCTTATTGTCAGATTTAGCGGCGAAATGAATCCGACGGTATAGACTTCGCTGGTAACCAATTACCATCAAATTTATTTTTCCGCCAGTAATTAGCGTCAAATTATGATTTCAAGACACAAAAATCAGATGTGGCTTACCGTCAGAACTTATCCGATGGTAAATCACACAGTTCTTTTTTATTTTTAATTAAATTGGTTTATCTTTACCGTTGGATAATTTCGATGGTAGATTTATTTTTTTAACATTTCTTCCTTGTACCTATAACGGACCCCAAAATTTATTAATATTAA
>NC_029788.2:95544850-95566259 GCF_000816755.2 Arachis ipaensis
AAATTTATTAATTATTAATCAACTCCCAATTAGTAAAGAATAAATTAGTAATTTATTTGAAAAAATAATTTATATATAATGTAAAATATCAAATATACAGAATAAAAATATAAAGAAATAAAATGCTGCTAAACAAATCAAAACAAAGGCCTAAATAAAGTCTTAATGACGATGGAGCCTAATAATCATTGTCGTCGTAATGAAAACAAGGCTTGCAGGTGACACGTCAATCTGTCGTCATCCCTACTTATAACAATATAATTATATTATAATCTAATCAAAGTTTGATAAAGAAATACATAAGATAGAACTAAGGCTAGCATGCGTTATAATTATATGATCTTACTAAATAAAGTTTAGTAATACAACAAGCTAGTTAAACTATTTTTAGGTTAACCTTACTCAGATTCATTATTATCTCCTTCCTTTGGTTCATCATCCTCCCCCTTCCAAGGTAATTCCCTGATCATCAAATTCAGGGGTGTGCATGGTCCGGCCCGACCCGAAGACCCAGCTCGGTCCCAAACATTTTAGGGTCTAATTTGGTGTGATTTCACCGGATCTAGGACCGGATAAGAGTTTCAAAAATAGACCCGGTCATTATTTCGGGTCGGGTCCGGGTCATAGCTCGGGTTTTCCGAACTCGGCCCGATAGTCCGGTCATCATACACAATTAATATTTTGTATTATTAGGATGGATGATGGCTATTCTTATGTGGAATTTAAGTATTGTAACCTTAATATTTTGTGTTATTAGTCATTATAAGACTATAAGTTAATTGTTTTATGTTTAAAATGCATAAGACTTTAGACTAATGCATAATATTGTGTTATTTGTATTGATTTAAATATTTAGTGTTATTAGACAATATTAGTATTGATTGTAGTTATGCTTTAATTTTAGAGAAGGTTTGGTTCTTGTTATATTTTTCTAAGTAAATTTTACCATGTCAAATAATGGTTGGAGTCTTGGAAATTTAGATATTTTCACATGCTAGCTTACAAGAAGGTATCAAGGTAATGTAATGTTAACGGCCCGGTTTTCACCCGATTTTTATCCGGTATAATCGTGGCCCGAAAGTGTGTAGGTTTCATCAGGTCTAGGGCCGGGTTCGGGTCTAATAAATAGGCCCAGTATATATTTCGGGCCAGGTCTGGGTCACATCAAATCCGGTTTCACCTGGCCCATAAACACCCATAATCAAATTCATCTGCTTCCTTATCCTCTCTATCGAACTCCTCTTCTTTTTGAACATCATCATCCTCTACTGGTATTGTCTCGTCATCTACCCTAAGGTCAATAATGTATCCATAATAGCAGACCTAAGGGAGATCCGATCACCGGTATCAACCATCATTTTCGAAGGAGTTGGGTCATCAATTTGGTAAGGTTCCTGGCCTCTGTCCCATCAGACTTTAAATCTCAGTGCATCACAAAATCTATAAGCAGTTAGCTCTACATCCCCCTTGTAATACAGCATACAACCATTCAAACAACAATTGATTTTCACTGAATTTAGACCTACTTTTGAAATTAACTTTTTTGCCTCATAAGGGCTCTAGAGAATATCAGTAGTCCTGGCAGGTACTAATTTGTTGCAAAGGGTGGCCCACTTATCAAAATACTCTTAGGTATGATCTGATTCAGACTTAATACTCATCATTTTAACGCAGACAGCCAATTTCAAATGAACGCACCCCTCAAACAAAGGTTTCGTGACAGATTCTAACAAATGATAAGATCTCTTTTCCTATGGGTTAGACTCTTGTTCAGCATCTTGCACATCAATAACACCAATTGTATCAGACACCGTCTCTTTGTATCTCTCTTGGTTATCCTTCCAATTCATTTCTTTCATGTTTAGTTCTCTAACCACCGAACTCTTGTTGATTGACCATCAGACCTATTGGAATTCAATACAGACGGGTTGATTCCCTACTCATCCACTTCCCTGTGTTTCGTCCACATCCAATACCTATCCTTGAACCAATTATGGTAGAGGTGAAGTGTTATATCCAAAGTTCCTAACCATTTAGTTAGCCAATACTTATAGCTCAAACACTTAGATACACTTTAAGACCTAAACGGTTCCATTTTGAAGACATACGCAACAAAATTGCCAACCCTTGCAAAGAACTCAGGTTTTAACCCCCTCTACTGTTATCCCTATCATGCATACACAGAAGATGACTTAGAATCATTTTTTCACAAATACCCTAGAATTCAACCAACAACACAACTTATTAAAACTTTTAATAAATTTGGTGGAGTTTCTTCTATAATTAGAATCTCCCACCAAATCTAATTTTTCTTTTTCATTTTTTCACAAATCAAACCTATTTTAAACAAAAATTTGGCAAAACTTCTCCTTAATTCAAAGACATCCACCAAATAAATGTATATCTTTTCACAGAGGAAATAGTTGCAGGCATAATAAATTAGAATAAACACGCATTTAATAAAATATCAAATCCTAGCCGTTCTACTGTGCAACCCCTTATTACTCCAAAATATTTCAGCAAACAAAGATTTCGAGAAGGCACTACTATGCAACCTTCTCCCACTTCCGTCCTCAAACTTTATACTAAAAAAAGTAAATCCAGCATAAAACATAAACAACATAGCATGTTTAGAGATAAAAAACCAACATAAATGCAGCACAAACAAGCCACGATTAAAGTTACATGACTTTAAAAAAATTCTAAAATAGAAGTAAAGTTAGTAAAATCTAAAAACTAATAATCAAAACTTAAAAATCTAATCTGAGCAATTAATAAAGCAAGTGAAATGTAAAAATTAATAACCCTAAATATCTATTTACTTTCATCAAAATTAAACATAAAAAATTTATAATTGATTTTATGTTTTAAACTAAAAACTAATTAAAAATATTCAATTACTTTATAATAGAATATAACAAACAATGTTATTCTTTTTTTCTATCCATGTTATTCACGAGAAAAATTAACAATTTATAACTTTGTAATTGTCATCCTAATTGCATATTTTATAACACAAAACAAATTAAAATACATAATTTAGTGTTTAAGGTTTAATTACTAACTTTTTTAGTGAATAAGTTACCTAGAGACAGTAGCGACACAAAAAACTAATCTGGCGTGGTAGTGGCAAAATATACGGTACAGTGATAGTGGTGGTGACCAACTTGGAGGGCTGCATTTAGGGTTTTAGTTTTAAAAATATAAATGTAAAATAGAATATAATACGGATTTATTACCTGATTCGTCGATGCTTCTGATAGTATTCAGTATTTTTCTTGTAGTGCAAAAGAATCGAAGCGAACTCCTTGGACTACTTGTTCTATTTCGAGTAGTGATACATAGAATATAATTAGCTTAATAATTCATGCTATACATATCCTGTAATACTGTTTTTTAATTTACATTGGTATATATTTCAAAATAATAAGAACTATGTTTTTTTTAAATAATATAAACATTATATAATTTTTCATTATACGCAAAAATAAAAGTTATCCCACAAATATGCAACATGTTGTTGGAATAAATTATTTTATTAATCCAGATCATCCATATTGAATCACTAAAAATATATCATAATGCGGAAGCGTACCTTTACTCACAGAAATCATAAATTAGAAATCAGAAATTGATGGAAGGATTATCTTAGTCTTGTGATTCTTTTGATCTTCCTCAACCAAAGCCTTATGTATCCCTAATAGGGCTGAATTATGATTATTCTGATGGAAAAAGAGCGATAAAGGCGGCTTTGGTATCTTGGAAACTGAAACTCTGAAGGCACTATTTATATTTGAACATGGCAATGGCACCCATTAAACCCTAAAGCCCAAAGAAAAAATAGTATCTAAAGCTCAAAAGATAATTTTCTAAAGTTCAAAAGATAATATTTGGTCTTATTCTCATTTAATTCCAAATCAAAAGTAATTATGACTTATTCAATTTAGCATTTATAACAATAAATGAGATCACCATTATATAAGTTATTTAATTTGAAATAGCATAATTTGTAATTATAATTAATATATGTATTGCCCACAAACAAATTAGAAAATTAAATAATTTTCTAACAATCTCCCACTTGAGCTATACATATATTCTTTCTTGACATAATCATATCTTATAAACTTGATGCACACATCTAAATGCTATTTTCTTTATTACTTTAACAATTTGGTCTGTCTCATACATTAGATATGGAATTACCGCATTTTTTATCATATAATGTTATGACTAAATCACGATGATCACCATACTAATGTATTTAACGACATAGATCAAATTTAGATGAGTAATATGGAAATCACATGCCAAGTGATCTCATGCATGTCTATTTTCAACTGGTCTAACTTTAAAACTTTATTGAGATCAAACATAAAATAAATATTATAAAATGAACATTTCACATAACATGAAATAAACCATCAACTTAATTTTGCAAAAAAATAATTCAATATCTGTCATAGGACATATAGCGTAAAATAAACTCCCACTAAACTAAGGCATCACAATTATTGACACACATTCGAGCAGTGTGCTCATGAAAGACTTTAGGGTTCAATCCCTTGGTAATGGGTCTGTTAACATATACTATGTTCCTATATGTCCTATGAAAATATGTTTTTCTTGAACTTTCTCCTTGACAATAAGAACTTGATGTCTATATACTTCAATTTTGTCAAGCTCTTATTGTTGTTGGAGTATGGTACTACTGACTTATTGTCACAAAATATCTTTAATGGCCTTTCAATGTCATCTACTATACGAAGCTCAGTGACAAAGGTTTGCAACCATATGCTATAAAATCGGAATCAAAGTACCTAATGATCTCCAAATTTTCTAATCTCCTATAAGTAAGCATGTAATTCTTTGTTCTCTTTAGATAATGCATTACATGTTTAACAACTATCCAATGATCCATGCTAGGATTGCTCAAGTATCTATCCAACACTACCACTATAAATGATATATCAGAATGTGTGCATACTTGAGCATATATTAAGCTCCCAGTGCTGATGATAAGGTTTATTATGCATTACTGTCCTCTCATGATCATTTTGGGACATTGCTTGAGACTGAACTTGTCTCCTTTAGCTACGAGTGTATTCATTGGTCTACAACTTTTCATGCTATATCTACTTAAGAAATTTGTTGATATAGTTCTTTTGTGATAATCCGAGAATACCTTGAGAGCGATCTCTAAGTATCTCGATTCCTAATACAAAAGAGTCATCACCAAGATTTTTCATTTCGAATTTGTTTGATAGAAATTTTTTAGTTTCATGCAACAAGCCTATATCGTTACTGGCAAGTAGAATGTCATCAACACATAAGACCGAAATATGTATTTACTCCCACTGAACTTGCGATATACACATTCATCTATAATATTTACCTCAGAATCATATGAGGTAATGAATTGATTAAACTCGTGATACCATTGACGGGAAGCTTGTTTGAGACCATACATGGATTTTCTCCTTTTTCTACTAGATCTCCTTAATGACACTTCTATTGGATCTCCTTTTCTGTACTATAGCAGTGTCTTGAGCAACAATAATATTCTCATTATTCTCTTGTACTGTAACTGGATCTACAGTAGAATTCTCATTGTGTTCTTGTACTATAATAGGCGCAAAGACCTGATCATTGTCAGTTATAGAATCCTCATCAAAAGCAACATTCCTAATATTTCCTTCCCCCTCCAAACTCAACATCCTCAAGAAATCTCACATTTTCTGTTTCAAAAATAGACACTTGTACCCCCGTGAACACTCAGTGTAACCAACAAAGTAGCAACTAATTGTCCTTGAGTCCAATTTTCTTTCATGTGGCCTATAAGGTCGCGCTTCAACTGGACATCCCCAAATATGCAAATGCCTTATACTGGGCCTTTTTCAAGTCCAAATTTCATAAAGAATTTTGTTAACTGCTTTGCTTGTCACCCTATTAAGGATGTATATTGCGGTCATTAAGGCTTCTCACCAGAGTGATTCAGGCAAGGAAGAATGACTAATCATACTTCTCACCATGTCCTTAAGAGTTCGGTTCCTTCGTTCTGGAACACCATTCATGCTAGGTTTGTCTGGCATGGTGTATTGCGGAACAATACCACACTCCTCTAGGAAAAGAGCAAAAGGCTTGGGACATTGCTCACCTGAATTGTCATACCTTCCGTAGTATTCACCAACACGGTCAGGTTTGACAGCTTTAATTTTCTTTCCAAGTTGAAGTTCAACTTTAGCTTTGAAAGACTTGAAAACATCCAAAGCTTGGGACGTTTCATGAATTAAATATAGATACCCATAACGAGAGTAATCATCTATGAACGTAATAAAACACCATTGTCCATTCCAAGAGATAGTAGGGAATGGGCCACATATATCGGTATGTATCAGTTCTAAGACATCTTTAGCTCTTTCGGCACCTAATTTCCTTCCATTTGTCCTTTTCTCCTTTATGCACTCAATGTAGACTTTAAAGTCCGCCAAATTTAGGGATCCGAGAATTTCATCCGACACGAGCCTCTGAATTTTCTGTTTAGAGATGTGACCTAGGCGTTTGTGCCATAATGATGCCGAATTCTCATTTAGTTTTTGTTTTGTACTTGTTTGCTGTATTTCATTATTATAGGAATTCTAATCAAGCCTATATAGATTATCCACCAAATGACCAGAGCAAATATTGTTCGAATTATAAAAGAGACTGATTTTATTATTTTCGAATGAACAAAAATAACCTGATTTGTCCAAAAAAAACTAAATTCTGTCTAAATGATGGTATATAAAATGTCTCTAATAAATCCAAAATCCACTCGTGGAACATATCTAAAAGTTTCTATAGCTTCGACTGCAACTATATTGTCTTCTGCCACACAGATGTACCTTTCAGCATCACTTGGCAGTCGGCTCCACAGGCAACCCTACATAGTAACACTTACATAAGTAGTAGCAGCAGAATCTACCCACCAAGTATCAATAAGTGCATAACTTAAACTAGCCTCAGAACAAATGAAAGTAAGAATTATACCCTTCTTTACACGTCAAGTGGCATATTTGGTACAATCCTTCTTCATGTGTTCCACCTTCTTACAGAAGAAACAGGTTGAAACTTGATCCTATTTCTTAGCCTTTTTTTTTTTTTTGCTGAGAAGGCACATCCGCAGTAGTATCACGCTTTCTTTTATACTGAGAAGATGAAGCCATGTGAGTACTTTCAGTCTTATCTTGTTGTAGCCTCTCTTCTTCTTGTACACAGTGAGATATAAGCTCATTTAAGGACCAAGTATCTTTTAGAGTGTTATAAATCACTTTAAATTGCCCAAAGTGTGCAAGAAGGAAGATCAAAATGAAATACACGAGTAAATCTTCAGACAACTCTAACTTTAGTGCTTTCAATTTTGAAGCAAGATGAGACATTTTCATAATATACTCCCTTGTGTTCCCTTTACCTTTATACCTCATGGAGACAAGTTTGTTCAAAAAGCTACTTGCCCATGCCTTTTTATTCTTAGCAACGAATTTTTCAACATCTTTCAGGAACTGTTTGGCATCTTTATTCTCAGTAATTGATTCCCAAAACGTCTCAGGAATTGAGCGTTTCATGATCATAATGCTCATTCGATTGGATCTCTTCCACTTCTCTATTTTGACCCCATTGAGATTTTCTGAAGTGAAAGTGGGTTTCTTCTCTTGAAGAGTTATATCCAGATCCATACAACCGAGGACAATCTCTACGGTATCCTTCCAAACCTTAAAGTTTGAATAATTCAGCATAGGAATACTGTTAATTTGTATAGAAACATTGGTAGCTAATGCCATAGTTTCTATATTAGAACAAAGAAAATATGCAGTAAATATTAGTTAAATAATAGAAAAAAAAATTCATATTGAGATATCTAGAATAACATTAATTTTCAATCTTTGGATAGAAAAATTAACTGTAAGTGATACTCTCATTGCAGTAATCAAATATTGTCAAAATTCTTGTCACACATTAAGCCTTTCTTTGGACTGACTTAATGTGCACATGGAAACTTAAACTTCGCAACCTATTTAATACCGCATATATTTTTTATTAATTGGCCAAATAATAACCTTCCTTTGGGCTGATTATTTATCGCATAATTAATAGAAAATAAACAAAAGTGTGTAGTACTCATTATTTGGCCAAACAATAAACTTCTTTTGGGCCGATTACTATTTGCATAAATAATGAACATTATTTTTTTATTACTCGAATATTATTAATGTGTATACATAACTTGGCCAAATATAAATCTTCCTTTAGTAGATTAATATTTGCATAAGTGACATATACATAATAATTCTTATATCCCAAAAGAATAAGCAATTAACTTTATACCAAATTAACGGCACACACAATTAAAATAAAACAATTATAATTCAATAATATTTCATCAATATTTATAATAAATCATCAATATTTATTTTTCAAAACAATTTTATAAGCATCATCTCAAAGAAAAAAAAGAATAACTGAAACACGATGTATCCATCATAAGTGCACAGACAGTACAACAATGTATATAGCCAAAAATAACATGATGATGTCTACGAATTTATATACATAATAGTACGTGTATATGTATATAGATATAAGGAACCCACGATAGCATACATATATATGATGCATACACATAGTAAAATTACACATGTGTGCAGTAGCAATAAATCGAATCATAGAAGAATGTTCAAAATATATATAAGTTTACTGTATAACAATTCTAAATGTATACGACGTACACATATACATATATTAATTCAAAAGGAATAATAAAATGATATTTTTTATGATTAAATTATGGATGATTCGATACCACTTGTTGAAATAAATTATTTTATTAATCCAGATTATCCATATTAAATCATTAAAAATATATTATAATGCGAAAGCGTACTTTTACTCAGAAATCAGAAATTAGAAATCAGAAATTGATGGAAAGATTGTCTCAGTCTTGTGATTCTTTCGATTTTCCTCAATCAAAGCCTTCTATATTCTTAATAGGACTGAATTATTGGAAAAAAGCAACAAAGGTGGCTTTGGTATTTTAGGGACCGAAATCCTGAAAGCACTATTTATATTTGAGCATGATACCCATTAAACACTAAAACCCAAATAAAAAATAGTATCTAAAGTCTAAAAGATAATATATCTAAAATCCAAAAGATAATTATTTAAAGTCCAAAAGATAATATCTGGTTTCATTATTTAATTCTAAATCAAAAGTAATTATGACTTATTTAATTTAGCATTTATAACAATAAATGAGATCACCATTATATAAATCATTTAATTTGAAATAGCATAATTTGTGATTATAATTAACATATGTATTGTCCACAAACAAATTAGAAAATTAAATAATTTTCTAACACGTGCATTTCTTTTTTTTTTTTTTTACCAAAGATAAGAGACTTGAACCCGCAATCTCTTAATTAAATATGGAGAGATTATGTCATTTGAGCTATAATTCATTGTCATAACATATGCATTTCACAATAAATAGTTGCGTGATAAAAACTGAAGCACACTTGGCAGGAGAGGTTTGCGATTTGCATCTTGATTTTTGTTTAGGCTTATTTTGCAATAAGGGGATGCAAATTAAGTCATTTTTTCCAAAAACAAAAAACACTCATTCCGCAAGAGAGGGTTGGAATTTAGACTGATATATTGTAGTGACACAATTTGCATGGGTCATACGAAATGCTTTGAAAATAAGAAAACCACTTGAGGCCATTGCAAAATCAGTGCACAAGCAGTATGATAAAATTAGTAGATTATTATGCTGGTTTTCATGCATTTACCAGCATATAAATAGAGATATGTTGCATGGTGGAGGAGGGGTTTATGTTTTAGCTTGGTGAAAGTAGTGGTGAAAAGGAAGGGTAGAAAACTAAAATATTGTATAATTAAATATAATATCATATATTTAGTAATATATACAACCATGAAAATATTTTCGTGAATAGAATATCTAAAATACACTCATTTTATAATTTCACTTAATATATTATAATTTCAATATCATGAGAAAAATAGCTTTTAAAATAATTTACTTTCATCTAATATCAAATTATATATTGACAGAGATAACGACGTGACTTTTGAAGCAGTGTTGTGAAAGAAGAACACAAAAACAAACGTAGTATAGGCATATTGGTAGAAAAAGAAATAAAAAAACTGAAAGACAGACATAGTGGACAAGATGGACCTTTTCAAGGAAAAGAATGAAAAATGGAGATAACGGGTGAAAAGGAATGAGAGATGAGGATGGAAGATTAGAAAGAGAGGACTGTTACCGCCAGTGGTGGAGCTTAGTTCAGACAAGGGGGCATGGCTCTTTAAATTTTTTATAAAAAATTTAGTAGTACTTTTTTAAAAGATAAAAAATAGTTCAATTGACTTAAATATTTTATTATGACTTAAAGTATCTAATAAGTTCAATAAACAACATTCTCTCTATCTTTAAGTTCAAATATAAAAAGTTAGATATTTTTTATTTATTTAATTCAATATTATTTTATATTTTACTATTTGTTTAATTTAATTTTTTATATGATAAAAAATAATAGAATATTCAATAAGTATTAATATTATTATATTTGTATAAATTGATAAAAAAAATTCAATAAATATTATAAATTTTAATATTTGTCCTTCTAACTTCTTCTTTATATATTTGACAGGATATATATTCAAATTTTTATATAAAATAATAATGAAAAATCAAAGAATTGATATATTTTTAAAAGGAATACTAATATTTAAGAAGGAGAACATATAACTTTTACAATATCAACACCTGTAGATAGTTCTTCTATTTTAATGATCACGAAAAAAGTGAGATATAACCTTCAAAAGTTCAAAAAGTTACATATGATGACTTTAACATTAACTTTTTGTAACGAGATCTTGAAAAACGGCTTTAAATTTGGCAATATCACCCAAACCAGAGAGATGAGATTAGACGAGTTTATTTTAAACGGGGTCCATATCAAAAATATTTTGACAATTATTTTGTATTTGACCCCCCAAAATTTTGTTTCAAGTTCCGCCACTGGTTACCGCCAATGGAGGTGAGCAACATGACCCTTAGTTAATAGCCCAGTTCTAAGATGAAGAGATTTCACTATGCATAGAATGAAGAGAAATGCTTAATCTTATTTTAAAAATTAACAAAAATAAAATAAGATATTTTTGTGATGGTCATCCAACCACACATAAAAAAAAAACTCTTCGTCTCTTCATCATGTTCACTTTCTACCGTAGCATGTACCTTGTCGATAACCCTATTGGCTTTAGCAAAAGAGAAACTTTTCAAAACGGGAGAAATGGCAAACTCTATGGCTGTATTTGAAAAAGAGATTAAGACAGATAGAAATTAAGAGACAGAGAGTGAATTAAGTTTAAGTATTATATTTGGTATAAAGTATATAGAATTGAGTTATGTCTCAGTATTTTATTTGGTTTTTATTGGAATTTCTTCTTCTCCTTTCTTTTCCTCCTTCTCCTCCATCATCAGTTATCTCATTGTTGAAGATAATGAATAATTTAACTTTAGATTTTCAATTGAACCAGAACGAAATTGATTATTGTTTTGAATCCAATAAAGTGGCTGAGGTGTAGTTAGATTCTAGTTAATGTTTTCATTAGTAGTTTATGATTCTGTAGGTGAATAATATTATTTTTGTTTGTAAAAATTAGGGGTGTTCAAAACCGATCCAGACCGAACTAAACCGAAGAACCGAACCAAAATAACCAAAAACCGAACAAACCGATGAAACTGTGCGTCCCTAACCCCCAAATAGATGAAACGAGTGAAGCTGTGCGGCGCGTCCCTAACCCCCAAATCCCCAATTGAAACCTAACGTCCTAACCTAGCTTAGTAGCTCTCTCTTCTCCAAATCTCTCCCTCTGCACACCCAGCCACGGAGCCAGCCACCCACGTCCTTGAGTCTCCACACCTGCGGCACCCACGTTCCTCCCAAGTCCCACCACCGCGAAGCCTTCCTCCGAATCCCAACGCCGAAGCCTTCCTCTTCGCGGAGACGCGGACAGAGCAGAGATCCAGCACGCCACCCACTGACCCAGAAGGCCAGGAACACGCCACCACCCACTGACTCAACAGGGCAGCACAGCACCACGCCAGTGAGACCGACACCACCCAGCAGCGTTTCTGGGTTCTGGCCACGATCATCAGTTCAACCCAGCACCTCCCAGTCTCCCACCCAGCCTTCCTCCCAAGTCAATATGGAGCCTGAGCCACCGATTTAGGTCATGTTTACCATTTGCTGTTTACTGGTGCATTGTAGCTACTTGCTGTTTGAGTATTTGGTATTGCTGGATGCTGGTTATTGATTTATTGTTCACTTTATTGCTGGTCAGTTTATTGCTCTGTTTATTGTTGAATGTTGATAACTTGGTATTGCTGGTTATTGATTTATTGTGCAGTTTATTGCTGATTTTCAATTTATTTGTTGCTCAGTTTATTGTTGAATGTTGATAACTTGGTATTGCTGGTTGTTGATTTATTGTGCAGTTTATTGCTGGTTTTTAATTTATTTGTTGCTCATTTTATTGTTGAATGTTGATAACTTGGTATTGCTGGTTGTTGATTTATTGTGCAGTTTATTGCTGGTTTTTAATTTATTTGTTGTTGTATTTCTGTCCTTGATTTATTGTATTTGTTTATGTAGTTTGACGTCAGTTCAAGTGAGAATATGGGCGACTCCAGATTGCCGCCAGTTCCTCTTTCGAATGAATCAACAAGCATCAGATCTCCGACTGCATTGCCTCCTGTCCCAGCTCCTCATCGAAACACAAGGAAGCTTGCTAGTAGAGGCCGAGAAAAAAGGCGGGCTGTTGAAGAAGCTCTCATTGATGACTCCGCTGAAATTGAGACCGACGAAGGTAAGAGAAAACCTTGTAAATCTAGGTCTTGGACATGGGATCACTTTACTAAAGATGGAACTAGTAATCCACAGTATCCTAGAGCTAAATGTAATTGGTGTGGGGCTAGTTATGCTTGTGATACATATAAAAATGGCACTAGTATCACTTTACTAAAAATGATTGTTCATCGGTGATGGTTTAAGAAAATATTTTTCTATATTTGCAACAAATTTGAATGTAATACGAAAATATTTAAATGTATTGTTTAAGAATTTTCAGTGTATGTGTGCTGATAAGTTTTGTATAATTCAAAACTCTTCCTCTTCGTCCTCCTCATCTTCTGTTACTTCTTTTTTTTTTTCTTTTTCACCATCATCATCATCATCATCATCATCATCATCATCATCATCATCATCATCATCTTCTTCTTCTTCTTCTTTTTTTTTCTTATTTTATATTCTCAAGTTTCTTCTTGTTTTACTCTCTTGACAAGAACAAAAAAAAATTAAACAAAGAAGAAGAAGAAACACATAATGGTACAAAATTACTTGGAAGGGGATGAACTTATATTCATGCAACTAAAAGAAAGAAAGAAATAAGAAAAAAAAAGAAGAAAAAAATGTAGCATTAGAGAAAATATTCTTCTGTATTTGCAGCAAATTTGGGAGTAACACGAAGATATTTGGGTGTAATACGAAGATATTTGAGCGTATTATTTAAGAATTTTTGGTGTGTGTGTGCTGATAAATTCTGCAAAATTCAAAACTCTTCCTCTTTGTCCTCCTCATCTTCTGCTGCTTCTTCTTCTTCTTTCATCATCATCATCTTCTTTTTTTTCTTATTCATCTTTTTTTTTCTTGTTTTACCTTCTCAAGTTTTTTCTTATTTTACTATCTTAACAAGAATAAAAATAAAAAAAATCAAACAAAGAAGAAGAAGAAACACATAATACTGCAAAATTACTTGGAAGAGGATAAACTTACATTCATTTAACTAAAAAAAGAAAGAAATAAGAAAAAAAAGAAGAAAAAAATGCAGCATTAGAAGAATATTTTTCTGTATTTGCAGCAAATTTGGGAGTAACACAAAGATATTTGGGTGTAACACGAAGATATTTGAGTATATTATTTAAGAATTTTTGGTGTATATGTGTTGATAAGTTCTGCATAATTCAAAACTCTTCCTCTTCCTCCTACTCATCTTCTGCTACTTCTTCTTCTTCATCTTCTTATTTCATATTCTTATAATTCTTCTTAGAAGAAAAAATCAAACAAAAAAATACATAATATTGCAAAATTAATATAAAGAGGAGGAGGAAAAAAAATACAACAACAACAACAGTAATAAAAAACGATGATGAAGATGAAACACGTGAAGAAAAAAGAGGAGAAATACAAAGAAGAAGGAGAAAAAGAAGGAAGAGGTGAAGAAGGAGGAGGAACGCGGAATACAAAGAGGAACAACATAATTTCACGCGCACGTTATGTAAGTGAATTTTGTTGGGTTAGGATTAACTTATATAACTTGTATGCCAAAAAAACTTATATGTGTAGCAGTATTCTTACTATTAAAAATCAATGTATATTTTACGAAAACAAAACAATATATATATATATACTAAAACAAATGACTTTTTTTATTTTAATTTTGAGATTTTTTTCGAAAATAAAAAAAAATAATCAATTCTCAAAACAAGATTTTTGAACTTTAATTTTTAGAATACGATTTTTTTTTTTTTTTGCATTAAGGGCAAGTTCGCTGCACCCCCGCGAACTCTATATAAATTATGAAGTTCGCTGCATGATAAACCACTATTTTATGGTATATTTTAGATTGAATTGAGTGGATTTTGTCAACTATTCTCACACTTATTCATGTAAATTGCATGTTTTTAAGTTTCCGTCCTAATTTTGTGCTATGATTGAAAATATGCTTCATAGGCCTTAAAATCGCTAATTTTTAATCCTCTTTTATTATCATTCGATACCGTGATATGTGCGTTAAGTGATTTCAGAGTTTATAGGGCAGGAATGACTTAGAAGATGGAAAGGGAGCATGCAAAAGTGGAAGGAACACAAAAAATTAAAGAGTTGAGAAGCTGGTACCGACGCGTATGCGTGGATGACGTGTGCGTATGACCAGGAGCGTCGTCCATTGACGCGTACGCGTGACGAGCGTCACGTGCTGCACTAAAGTGAATAAGCTAGGGGCAATTTCTGGGCTGCTTTTGGCCCAGTTTCAAGCCCGAAAATGAAGATAAAAGGCTGGGGATGGAGCAGTAAATACAGGGAGTCATAGTTTAGTTTTACCATGCTTTAGGTTAGGTTTTCTAGAGAGAGAAGCTCTCTCTTCTCTCTAGAAATTAGGGTAGATTAGGTTAATTTCTCTTTAATTCTTATTTCAGTGTAGTTTCATTTATGTTTTCATGCTTTATTGTCTTGGGTCTCTTTGTTTACATTGTTAATTTCCCTATTATGTCATTTTTATGTTTATGAACCCTTGTTACGTTTGATTTCTATTAATGCAATTTATGTTTTCTATGTTTATTGTTGCTTTCTTTAATTGTTAGTTATTGATTCTTGCATTTAGTAGTTTAGATTTAATCTTTCTTGTTAATTTTCTATGTTTTTATTTTGTTCCTTCCAAGTGTTTGATGAAATGCTTGGTTGGATTTTAAATTAGATTTTTGTGTTCTTGGCTTTGGTTGGTGATATAGAGACTCTTCAATTATCGAAAATTGGTTAGAGGTTAACTAAGTGAAGGCAATTTACATTTACCATCACAATTGAGGATGATAATGAGGATAGGAATTCCAATTCTTACCTCTTGCTAAGACTTTTCTTATTTGTTAGTTTATTTTCTTGTTAATTTTACATTCCTTGTTCATCATTAAAAACTCAAAAAATATTTTTCCACAACTAATAATAACTACACTTCCCTGCAATTCCTTTGAGAGACGACTCGAGGTTTAAATACTTCGGTTATTTTTATTGGTTTGCATTGTGACAAACAAATTAAACGTTGATCGAGGATTGTATGTTAGTTTAGAACTATACTTGCAACTGATCTATTTTGTAAAAATTCTTTACCGACATTTATTCTCCGTCACTGCACCCCCGACGAACTCTATGTTGAGTTTGGCATAGTATATAAAATGTGGGGCCATTCTCATTTGTCGCTTTCTTTCCAAATCTCTCCTCCAAATTTGCTTTGTTCCTCCGTCACTTGTGATAGTCAGATTCTTCTGTACGATATTTTCTGTGTCTCAACGTCCGTGAAGTTCGTTATCCATGACATCGTCAGTTTCAGGTCAGTAAATAATATGTTAGTTAGCATTACTATTTTCAAGTTAGTTAGAGTTACTATTTACATGTTAGTTAAAGTTACTGTTTAGTGGTTGCATGTTAGTTAGAGTTACAGATTTATTATTTACATGTTAGTTAGAGTTACTGTTTAGGGTTTACATGTTAGTTAAAATATATAACATATTAGTTAGATTTTTTATGTTATTGTTTTCTAGTACATTTGCTATTTATTTTTTATAACATGTTAATTAGTATAAGTTATTAGTCAATTCTTAGTTAGTTTAGTCGAAATAGGTAGTTTAAGTTGTGAATTAGAAGGTAATTAGCGAAATAATTAGTTAGTTTATGTTAGATTAGAAAGAAACATGATTAATAAAATTTAGGGTTCTGTTAGTTATTGATTAGGGTTGTTGAGGATGTTAGTTGATGGCCTCATGTAGTTGGATTAAATTTTAATTAGTAAGTTTATAAACTGATTAAGAAGTAATGTAGACAAGTAGGAGATGTAAATATGTTTTTTAAGAATTTAGTTAATGTGAAAGGAACTAAGTTCAGTATATGTTATTTTATTTTACTAGAGTGTGGTTAGATGGAGTAGTAGTTATTGGGTTACGAGGATATGCTTTACAGATTGGATCATGCTAAGCACATTGTTGGCAGACTTGATCGAGTGGTACACTTTTATTGCTATTGTTTATTTTGTTGTAATTAATGAATACTGAATTTGTTATTTAATGTGTTCACTGTCCTTTGTTTTTATTTGTTGTTTCCGTTTGGTAGGCGCCTCGAATCTTGCGCACCAGACGGAATTTTATGAGACGGCCGCTGAAGCAGATTAGGCCATATCTCAGACGAGTCGGGTTTGAGTATGTGACGTATATGGTTGAGTTAGAACACGACTGGCCATTAGCCTCGGTGTTGATAACGAGGTGGAGGCCTGAGTCCCACACGTTTCATCTACCATGCGGAGAGATGACTATCACCCTGCAGTTCGTGGCTTATCAGTTGGGACTCAGGATCGACAGTGATCTTGTTAGTGGATGCATAGATGGTTGGGAGTAGCACCATCAGGGATGGTCCTTTGAGGACTTTTGCCAGCAACTACTGAGTGCTATTCCTGGCTTTGATGACAGACAGTCACAGACCAAGTGGACTGTGAAGCTCATATGGTTCCACAACACGGTATGTGGGTTGCTGGAGCAGGACGCCATTGAGGAGCGCCTGTTGAGGTACATGAGAAGATATATCATGTAGTTGATCGGGGGTATCCTATTCCCAAATGCATCTGACTCTCGGGTGCACATAAGGTGGCTCCCCCTCCTAGAGGACCTTGACACATGTGGCGGGTTATCATGGGGCTCGGCTATGCTGGCATGGTTGTACCACTAGATGTGCCGTGCCACGGAGCATGGTCAGCGGAATTTGGATGGTTTGCGTCAGTTTGCTGCTATCTTGGGCCTATCGCCATATTCCACTGCTACGGCCCGATGGATTTGATACTCGTCGATTTTCGCTGGTCGAGAGGTATTATCTCTTTTTGTAAAAACTCTTCGTTATTTTTTTAACTAGTTAATGTAATTGAGCAATAACGTGGCCTCATTCATGGTATTGTAGGTGGGTTCAGTACCGGCTAAACAATGCCAGAGGCGAGCACAAGCTTAGGCATTACAGTCGTACCCTGAACGGGATTGGCATCCTGAACGTAAGTCATAAATATTTAAGATTTACAAATTTATTTTAGTTAAATACGAATATTGCATTTGAAATTTGAATGCTGTCATTAATTTGTGTTTTGTGAACAGGTTGAGTGGACGTCATATGCTGACCCAGAGCTGAATGATCTAGTTCCACCATTGATAGCTGAGGCTTAAGCCTCGGCGGCGGTTGTATGTCTGCTATTTTGCTTCACTATTGTCGAGTGGCATCAGGTGGATCGGGTGGTACGTCAGTTCGGTGGCCTGCAGCACATTCCGACCAGGCCACTGAACATTGACGAGATGCACAGGTTGGATGGTTGGTTCCGTCGAGGCAAGTGGTTCCCGCATCTGCTTGGTGGCTGGCATGAGATGTGGGATGCTCGTGCCAACCATCAACTATAAATACACCATTATATAGACCTGCGTCCTTCCCTTCCATACATGAGTTGGCATCTGCAGTAGGCCCACATAGAGTTGTTTGGTCAGGGTGACCAACACCTAGTGGCGGCGGGGGTTGTGCCAGATAACCTGCCCATTCACCATCCAGCTGCTCCAGATCTACATCAGCCAGTGGATGGTTACCTTCTAAAGCTGTGGCCAGCTACCGGAGGAGGGAGAGGTAGGGGGCGGGGTAGAGGTAGACACAGTGGAGGTTGAGGGAGGCAGGGCCATGACGAGGTTCACCGCGACAAAGACTTAGTCAGGCCGCCAACGCATGGGGTAGAGGGAGTTGGCCGGGCCGAGGATGCCGAACAGACTATTGGCGCTCTCTCAGTACCCGTCCCTGGAGACTACTTGTCCATGAGACCACCTAGGTCACACCACTCTGAGGCCGGGACCAGCCACCAGGGGCATACACTGGAGGTCGGGGGCCATCTACATTTTGATTTGGGGACCCAGTTTGAGCTGCCATTCAGCCCATCAGAGCTCGGGCCCCAGATGGACTACAAGCCCATCTTGGATACTCAAGACATGATTGATGTGACAATGTTGGTGCTTGACTGGATGACGGGGTTGATGCAGGGAGGTGATGAGGGGTTGCCGGATGTTACAGTAATGCCACATCATACCAGCCACGACACATGGATGATCCGTTTAGTGGGCCGTCCTCCACTGCAGATATAAGTGAAAATAAGTGGCTTGCAATGCTTGAAAGCCTCAACACACGGTGGGAACGTCCAAAAAACTCGATGAAACATGACTGTGTCGGCAGAACTAGGCCACGACTGTGTCACAAGTTGCACCCAAGTACCTAAAGACCCATTATCAATTAGCACATATAGATGGTGTCTTTTTTTAATAGTGAATAACCATATTGAAATAAATCTTAACGGGCAAGTACATCTGCATAGAGAATAACCAACGAGGAAGCTCGTTGTTTGACTCCTTCCAATCACCATATATTCTTGCAATGACTCTCTATTTTGCAAGCCAAACCTTTCTATAGGACGCCTTGTAACCGAACTGATTCTCCACACCTCCTTGCGAAACCCTAATGCTGATTTTTGGATCCGCTTTGACCATTGTGAAAATGTGTTGAGCAATCACCTTTGAATCCAACCTACGATGGTCTTGACCCATCGATGTTTACATGAAAGTATGAGGACCAGTGTATCTCTTAACCTCCCACTTTTCTTGCATTCGGCGATATGATATGAGTATGCTCCAAGAACAACCAACCCCGAACTTGATACACTGTGTATTATACCTCAACTGGTCTCTCTATACTATTTTATACTATGCAGCCCTCTTGATGCTGTACCTCTTAACTGCCAACATGACTTCTTCCTTGTTCTGAAATTGTTGTCCAACCTCGAACTCATTGCTTGGATCCTCTTCGGGGCCTCCCTGGGTAAACGACCAATCGTCATTGCATCGAGATTCAATCTGGAGAAGTGATCCAGCCGGTCATATGGTCGAGAAATGGCAGGTTGTGTCAGAGCAATTTGTGTGTCACCGTAGCAGTTCATCTCTTCTTCCTTGTCACCATCATTAGTAATTTTGGGTGGTTCATCATCAGCATCGTCTCCGTTATCGGGGTTAACTTCATATTGATCCATCATCGGATCCCTGATAGCAGAACTCTCATGAATTTCAACATCGTCACCCATCATGTCAGCATTACGAATTTCAACATTAGATCTCTCTTGACTACCTTCAGGTGGCATATTTAGATCCACCATCGTCCTTCTGATATTTCGTCTAATAGCTCCGCTCAACGGATTATCATCGACAGTACCTACAGATGATCTTCGACCACCCAACTCAATGAGGAACACGAATAATTCCAACAGATGAACATTTGTCCATCCGTTGTGCCACGACCTTATAAGACGTACGTCCTCGTCGTCACGTAAACGTACCTGATTCAAAACAATAGAAATATTTCTCACAACCGTAGTCTAATAGATATACTATCAACAGAGCCAAGACAGCTGTGATATACCTTTTATAAAACAAACTATCATCTACTTCGGTAAGATATCTGTAGTAAATTTTTTTCACCCTTTTTGTCAGATTCTTCAACGTTGTTAGACTTTGACTTCCGATGTCATATAGGTAATTATCGGTTGTCCCGATCTAAAAACGATAGAACCTTCTTCATCGTACACTATTTCACCATCATAATCAATGGATAACAATGGATTCCTTGACATGTAGAGAAAAAATGTCAACAATAAGAACGAAAATGGAAAATGAAATTGTGGTTCTCAGCTCCGCTCTCCAATAGGCATGCTTTTATTTTTGAAACCCAACCTAGAGTTCGCCGAGGGTGCGGCGAACTCCATAATTTATATAGAGTTCGTCCAGAAGTACGACGAATTCGCCCCTAATACAAAAAAAAAATCGTATTCTAAAATTTAAAGTTTAAATATCTTGTTTTAAAAATTAATTATTTTTTTATTTTATATTAAAAAAAATCATGTATTTTTAGAACTACTGCTTCTTTTGCTTCTGCAAAATATAAGAATGTTACATGTGAATAAAATCTTTTGGAAGTGGAAAACTATATTGTGTAAACCAGCGACGAAGCTTCTTGGCAACTTCTCTTCTACAACCTTGATTGCGACACAAAACGGGGAATAGCTATCGTCCATGCATTTTTCTTTAAAAAAGAATAATATTCTAAAAATTCAATTTCGGCACATCTGGAAAAGAATGAAAAAAGCAGTGTGTAATTTGCCAAAAACAAGTGTAAAGGGTTAATTGCCCTATAGATTTAGAATGTTCACGTTATGAGCATTTTAATATTAAATTTGAATGATACGGCAGATAACTTTTTAAAAGAATTTGTAATTTATATATTTTTTAAAAATAAAATATCAAATAAAAATGTAAAATTTTTAGAAGATTTTGTAATAGACTTAAAAATTTTTTGAGAAAAAATATAATATAAATTCTTAAAAATATTAAAATATCAAACTTATAAATACTTAAAAAATTACAACATTAAACACGATTTGTTCTTTTGTCGCGAATCAATAAGTCTAC
>NC_029788.2:95566284-95567284 GCF_000816755.2 Arachis ipaensis
TCAATAAGTCTACCCTTATAATGTTTTAAAAATTTATTAGATATTCTTTTGTGAACTTAAAAATTTATCAAATATTTTATTTTCTTTAAAAATTTGTAAGTTCATGACAAAATTTTTTAAAAACCTAATTGTGTTATGATGCATACTAATATAGACATGTGACACGACACGGAATACACTCACAGGCGAATTTTAAAATTTATAAATTACGGAGACATGTATACATATAAAATATGAATTAATTTTTTTAATTAGTTTTAATGTCTTATTTTAATTATATCAAGTATTTAAAATATTTTTTGTTTTAATAAATAATAATATATATTATATCTAAATTTATTTTAAAAATATATATTAAAAATAAGACTGAACATGTTAATACGTGATAGTATTTAGATATGTCTAAACATGTTTAGAGAAGAATTTTTTATTTTTTATTAGTTATACTACATGCATCCCAAAATCAACCATTAAAGTCAATTATTAGTATAAAATATATATTAGAATATAAATACACATTAAAAATAAATTAAATTACATATATATTTATACACAAATATATTGGTGACTAATTTTAGATTTTTAGTAGCTAATTTTACTGTACAAATAATATTTTTATTTTTATTAAAATACGATTAAATATAACATACATGCATATTAAATAAATATCAATAAATATCATATTCAAAATGCGTCCGATCCACTAAGGGTCTGTTTGGGTGAGCTTCTAAAAAAAGATCTTTTTTCGAGTTATCTTTTTTTAAAAGATCTTATGGAGAAGTAAAAGTAATTTTATGTTTAGATATCTCATGTAAAAAGATCTTTTTATCTATCAATTATGTTTGGGTATAACAATATAAAAATATTTTTTTGTTTATTTATTACATGAAAAACATCATTTTTTTAAGAAAAAAAGATTTTTTAAAAAAAGATGTAAATTTAAAATTTCTCAAAATATATATATATATATTTTTTAATACTTTTACTTTTACTCCTAGAA
>NC_029788.2:95567413-95570702 GCF_000816755.2 Arachis ipaensis
CAGTAACTCAAAAAAAAAAAAAAAGCATTAGGCTATTCTCTAAAATAATTCACCGTCTAAATTTTGTAAACGAATATTTTAGTAAGCTATCTTTAAAAAAGTGTAAAGAAGCATAGATAACTATTTGGGATTTGGGGTTTGGCACACCCATTTCCGTTATCACTTATCACTGTCGCCAATATCATCGCCCTCATTCCTCATACATATATATTCAACTATTCATCAATCTTAATTCAAGTCCTGTGTTTGTTTTTGTCTCATTAGATACAACTCTGTGTTCTCCGATCATCAGTGAAAACCATGGGAAAGGACAGGAAAGTGGGAGTAGCAATGGACTTCTCAAAGAGCAGCAAGAATGCTCTGAAATGGGCACTTGACAACTTGGCTGATAAAGGTGACACTTTCTATATCATCCACATCAACCCTAATTCTCCTGATGAATCTCGTAACCAGCTTTGGCTCAAAGATGGTTCTCGTAAGTATTTTCTTTTCTTTTTTCTTTTTATTGCAGATTTTGTTCTAAACCTGTTATTGATCTGATCTGACTTCGTTTGGTTATGTTTGCAGCTCTGATTCCTTTGACGGAGTTTAGAGAGCAAGAGATTATGAACAAGTATGCAGTTCAAACTGATATTGAGGTTCTTGATTTGCTTGACACTGCTGCAAGACAAAAAGAGGTTTCTTTTTGTTTTTACTTTTTTAATTATTTTATTTTTGTTCTAATCTCTGTTTGCTTTTGTTGTTCTCTCTGTTTTTCTCTGTATTGATTTTTTGGCATAGATTGTTCTAGAGGTACCTTTATGAGTGAAGTTATGTTTTGATTCAGGTGAACATTGTTGCAAAAATTTATTGGGGTGATGCAAGAGAGAAACTTCTGGATTCTATTGAAGATCTGAAACTGGACTCAATTGTACTGGGAAGCAGGGGACTTAGCACAATCCAAAGGTGTGTATTTTATTTATTTATTTATTTTCACATTTCCCTGTTTTTATTGTTCTTTGGACTTTGGAGTATAGTTTAGAAAAAAAAATTAGGATGACACAAGTTAATTGGCTTTTGTGTGTACTGAAAAGACAAAAGATACAATTAAGATATAATGGAAAAGTTTTTTCGTAGATAATATAATGGAAGAGTGTAAAAACAATTATTTGTTCTTGCTGAAGATTTTTTTGAGTCTACCAAAAATATTTTTCTTGTGAAAATAACGATATATATAATTTTGAAAAACACAATCAGTGGTTATGGTGACTGGTGGTTGGTTGTAAAACCACCTAAAAATATTATTTAATTTTCTTATTTTCTTTTTTAAACTTTCATTTTCGTTATATCTTCTTAACCAAATACCAAGATTAGATTTAGACATTAGAATCAAAGATTATGCTGCAATCATATTTTTAAGTTTAAAGGTGTAATTCAAGCTTTAAAATTATTAGAGTAAGAATATATTTAGACCCTATTTTCTGTAAAATTTATTTATAAATAGATCATAGTTTAAAATTTTGGAAAATTTATATTTTTCAATTAAATTCAATAAATATGACAGTCAGGGCAGCAAAATAAATGAATAAGAGAGGATATCTTAAAAACTTTGTTAAAGAACTAGATATTTCAGAAATTCTGAAAAACATGAATCACAATCACCTATCATGTTCTTTTTTTTTATACGGAATAAGAAAATCACACCTATTGCTTGATTGATACACCTCTATATAATATCTTTCTCTATTTATTGTGACTTGGATCTCATGGATTACCCTGTTCCTGTGATGGTGCTTAAAAAAAAAAATACCAGGATAATATTGGGAAGTGTTAGCAACTTTGTGATGACACATGCCCCATGCCCTGTTACCATTGTCAAGGATTCAAGCACCACCAAGTAGTGTATACATATGATGATCAATTTGTTGGGAGAGCATTTCAGTAATCTTTATCTTTATCTAGCTTTATATGACTATATACTATACTCTTTCTATATTTATGTTCTTTGTATTGTGGCTTCAGTGTTGAGAATTGAGAATAAGGTATTATTTTATATTTTCCATATTATCAAAAGTATAATGTAATTTGAGGAGACATATTAGGGATTATATGTCTTTGGATTCTCATTTGTGACGGGAGTTATGGCGAGATTGTGACTTTTTGTCGTTTGGTTGTTATACTTTGAGCTCATATCTTAATAAGTTCTTGGCAATTTATAGCGTAAATAATAAATTACTAGTAAACAAGTGAAAAGGTCTAAACATCTTTCTAAGGTCAAAACTTTGAATCCATAAAAAAAAATTCAAATTGGAACCTTAACTTTAACCGTATATCCGTTCATATTTAGATGTGTGCCATTTTCAAAAGGAGTTGCTGAGATATTTGGTAATTCAAATCTAAAGTGTGAGCTACAGGATAAGATTTTTGTGTTTCGTTAATTAGTCTGCCTTATCGGACAACACGGTCATGGACGGTGACAATTCCATTTTTCTAGTAGTATATTATTGCCAACCACTTTGTCATCATGCCCATTTGGGCACATGGTACATGGTATTCATCATTGTCAATTCTTCCAATATTCCTACCCATGCTTTGCACATAGCATTTGGTTGGGAGCGCATGTTTCGGGCAGCACTAGGTCACGAACAAGCAATGCACCTGTGACACAAATATGTGAGTGTCATTTTTTAGATGTATTTCGGTTTTATTATATTATTTATTTCTTAATATAATCGAATCTATTTGTGTTGTATTGTGTTAATGTTTTTACTTTTTAGATGAATATCTTTTCTATATACTATATATTGATTGATAATACGGTACTTCTTTAAATATATAAGATTTCAGCCATAGAAAAAAAAAATATAATGCAGCCTACCCTGCTAAAATAGGAGATTAAAAAACTTTAGCCTATTCCGATATTTTTTGAAAAATTCAAAATTTTTTATTAAGTTAATTAAAATAAAAAATAAATTTTAGCTAAAGTAAAACGAGTTTTTTCTCTCTAGAAATACTCACTAAAACATAACTAAACTAAATCCTAGCTCTTTCTAGTTTTCGAGCCCAAATATCTGCATTCACATACTCTGGTAAGTGAGTCACGTAAGAGTACCGATGCGTATAACGGTTAATCTCTATTTACTTTATGCATTTTTCTCTTTATCCATACTGTTCGGTAAGTCGGGTACCGGACGGTTCGGGTCAGGACTCTGGAGTCTACGCTTGGGATGGTGGGGAGGCTCGTCTGGTCGTGGTCTCCTGGTCCCGGGTGTGCGAGGTCCCGAGCACTTCGCGTGGAGGAAGGGGGGGG
>NC_029788.2:95570769-95573091 GCF_000816755.2 Arachis ipaensis
TTATATACATGTCAGTAATGGGCCCCTCAAGTGGACAGGCCCATACCCTCAAGGACGTCGTCCCACGGCTGTGTGCAAGCCGTACGGGACGCGTGTCCGGGTCGGGGGAGGACGCATTGCCGGGCCGGAGGGAACTCGGGTCGGGTTGACCCGCGTGGATTTGGGACGGGCCGTAACAGTGCCCCCGACGCGTCAGCGATGGCCGTGAAGACCATAAGACCATTGGTGGCGCGTGATGTCTTCGTTCGTGCGTTGTCGTCGGGTCGGCTGACCGTGGGAGAGACGCGTCTCTTGCACGCGTGTCTCTTGGTTTGCTGTGGCATCCGTTTGCCGTTTCGTTCTTCGCACTGGGCATTTAATGCTCATAATGATTTGAAAAAACCCGCGCGCAAAGACTATCTTGCCCCTGCTTCCTTTCGCGCTTCTGGAGGTGGTTTTTAAACAGTTTTCTCCCTATCCACCTCCCACTCTTACTATTTCCAACTCCTTCTCTCCCTAACATCCAAAGCTTCCAGTGCGAACTCCCTCCTGCTTCAACTTTCAGTCCAAGTTTCTTTCATCATTCCAGGTAATTTTTTGGTCTCTATCCTTTGGTATCTGTGTTATGTCCTGCTGCTGTGCGATTGCTGTTTGCGTTTGTTGCATGGCTAGTTTATTTTTGCCGAAAGGTTTTTCAATGTTGGGGTAGGTGAGTTAGGGGAGGGGTACCATTCTAGGATAGGTTTTGGGTGGTTTATGTGGTAGGCGTAGTTTTTAGCCGTGTTTGGTCACGATTGAGTTGAAAAGGCGTAGTTTCTGAGTTTTTTCGGGCTCCCGACCTCATAGACTAACGGAGTGGTACCCCGCTGTAGGTATGCCTCGCGTTGTCTCCCGGTCTTCTGGATCTGGTGCGGCTTACGACCCGTATGCTTGGGTGACTGACGATATAAAGGAACCGCCCAACCAAATGAGTTTGGAAGAGTTGACCGAGTTCCGGTAAGCCGGCCACTTGTGCGGTGGGACGGACGAGGAAGCCAACTATGAGGTCTCCATTCCTGCCCCCCGCGAGCGTATTTATGAGCTCAACTTCCATTCTCCTCGGGTCCCCGATTGGATTTGGTTTTACAAATCCATGTTCACACAAGTCGGCGTACGGATACCGTTCTCAGATTTCCAAATGGCGCTCCTCAACCGGATATCCGTTTCCCCTTCTCAGCTCCATCCGAACAGTTGGGCTTCGATCCGCTGTTTCGAGATGGTTTGCGAGTACCTGGAGTTGCCGGTATCAGTAGACGTCTTTCTCTTTTTCTTTACCCTTACCAACCCTTCCAAGCAGGGGAAGGCGAGGAAGGGGTTTCTCTCTTTCCGTTCTGCCCAGGGTAGGAAGATATTTGGCCTCTTTGAGGACTCCTATCACGGCTTCAAAGACAAGTATTTCAAAGTTCGCCCCGTCAAAGGTCGTCACCCCTTTTGGTTGTCGTTAGAGGGGGAGCGCCTTATCCCGACGTACTGGAGTTTCGGGGCGGGGTCGAACTCCTTCATCAAGGTGACATACAAAAGGTTGTCGCCTGTGGATAAACAAATAGCTGACGTTCTTTTTGCTATTTTTGAAAAGAACCCCGTGAACCCTCATCTTCTTATGGGTGAACGGGAGGCCGGCAGGAGCTATATCCGTGAGTTGTCTTATTTGCTTGTCTTTGTGTTTATTGTTGTTTCGTTTATCCGTTTTGACGACTAACGCGTTTGTTGTTTGTTGTAGTGGAAATGTCTGCAACTGTGGTCGGGCTTGAAAACTTGATGAAGACCTTTTTTGAGGAAAATGATGACGAGAAGACGGAGAAGGATGCTGGGGAGGGGGAGGATCATACCGGGAAGTCAGGGGGTCCGGCCATGGGGGTTGAAGGTCAGGGTGAGGCTTCTTCTCGGGAGGCCGTTAAGGCGGGGAAAAGGCCTATCGGGGATCAGGGTTCCTCTGTTCACGAGGAGTGTAACACCCTACCATACAGAGTCTTATGCTTAAGTCATAATTCAGAGATGGCAAGGTATTACGACCTCTAAAACAAAAATTTAGTACGTATAGTAGTATGAATAATTGATTATAGATTATAACCTTTGTAGAAAAAGGGGTAAACAAAAACCATAACTCGAACGCGCAACACTCCGATCGATAACGTAACGAGCAAAGGATAAGCTAACGCAAGATCATATATATAAAGAGTGTCAAAAACGGGAATATCAAGACTCAAAATCCGGCTGCGAAGATAACCGGTCCGAGCATAATAATATATACATATAATAAAATAAGGAAACCCCAAAGGAAACCCAAAGGGACACAAATACATA
>NC_029788.2:95573212-95579953 GCF_000816755.2 Arachis ipaensis
TGGTGAGATCGGAGGCTTAGAAGTATGAAATTTGGCTTTTAAGACTCAAAAATCAACTTTGGGATGAAAACAGGGTCACGCGTACGCGCACTCCACGCGCACGCGTGGATGGCCTTAAAAACTCCTCGACGCGCAAGCGTCATGCACGCTAACGCGTGGATTAAAGATTTGCCAATCGACACGCACGCGCCAACCACGCGTACGCGTGGGTGTTCTCGTGCCCCAGGCACAACACTGGCACAGTTCTGGCATAACTCTCTGGAAAATGGCTGGGCATTGGGTGCAGCACAATCGGCGCGCCCGCGCACATCACGCGCACGCGTGGATGGCGCTTTTTGGAAGATCGGCGCGTACGCGCCAGGTGCGCCCACGCGCAAGGGGTCATTCTGCTAAAAATTTTCTAAGTTAAAAGCTGCAGAATTCACAGATTTAAACCCCAATCTTCCAACGGACATAACTTCCTCATTTTAAATTTGCCAGTGTCATCGGACCCTGAACTCCACCTCCATCATTACCATGGTTGTTCATCTGTTGACCAAGAGCCTCAGCAGTGGCTTGCATAGCAGCAGCCATGTTCTCCAACGCAGCCATAAAGTTTACCGGGACATTAGGGTTATTCTCCGGTGCACGAGCATTCGTACGACCTCTCGCACTACCTCTACCGCGTCCACGAGGCGCCATCTGGTTCCTATACACACCCAACAATCGATATTAAGTTGATCAGTCTCAATATCGGAAGTCTTGTGCTTCAAAGTCCCAAATGCATGCTCATGAACGTTTATGCCAGGTATATCAATTAGATATTCTAATAGCATAAAATTGGTACCGAAATTCTCGTCTCAATTTCCTCTATCATATTAAGCCATAAAAATATCATTTTTTTACTGTCTAGGCGCTTCTTTAGACCAAGGAGGACGACTTTGTTTGCGGCCTCTACCTGCCCGTTCGTTTGGGGGTGTTCTATTGAGGAGAACTTTTGCTTTATCCCTAGGCCGGAGAGGAATTCCATGAACTTCTTGTCAGTGAACTGGGTCCCGTTGTCTGAGATAACGACCTCCGGGATACCGAAACGGGTTATCACCTGCCTCCACATGAACTTCCGGCAGTTGGAGGATGATATCGTGGCTAGTGGTTCAGCCTCCACCCATTTGGTATAGTAGTCAATGGCGACAATGAGGTATTTGACTTGTCCTGGGCCGACTGGGAAAGGTCCCAGGAGGTCGACTCCCCATTGTGCAAAAGGTCGCGTAGTCGTTAGCGAGCTTAGCTCGGAGGCCGGCGCCTTGTGGAAGTTGGCGTTTTGTTGACACTTTGTGCATTTTCTGACGAATTCCTTTGAGTCCTTCATCATTGTCGGCCAGTAGTATCCTGCTCGGATTAGCTTCCTTGCTAGGGCTTTGCCCCCGATGTGGTGTCCGCAGCACCCCTCATGGACTTCTCTAAGTACGTAGTCCGTTTGGTCGGGGTGCAAACACTTCAGTAGGGGCTGGCTGAGTCCCTTTCTGAATAGTTGTCCCTGTATGATTGCATATCTGGCCGCCTCCCTTCTTAAAGCTTTGGCTGCTTTCTCATCTTCGGGCAACTTGCCGAGTTCCAGGAAATTGGTGATGGGGTCCAGCCATGAGGGGCTCGACTTCGTCAAGTGGAGGGCGACCGTTGGTTCCTTCACCATGCCTTGGATGAGCGACCGGTTACCCGATCCTGTCTTTGTGCTCGCCAGCTTCGACAGGAGGTCTGCCCGTGTGTTCCTTTCTCTTGGAACGTGCTGGACGATGACCTCCTGGAACTGGCTTGTCATTTCCTTAACCTTTTCCAAGTATTTTTGGAGGAGGGGGTCCCGGGCTTGGTAGCTTCCGTTTACCTGCGAGGTGACAACTTGGGAGTCGCTGCATACTTCGATCCTCGCCGCCCCGACTTCCCGAGCTAGCATTAGTCCGCCCAGGAGAGCCTCATATTCTGCTTGGTTGTTCGACACTGGGAACTCGAACTTGGTCGATTGCTCATAGATGACCCCTGCCGGGCTTTCTATGATGACCCCTGCTCCTCTGGATGTTTGGTTGGAGGCTCCGTCTACATGAAGCCTCCACCGTGTGCCCGTTTCTTCGGGAGGGTCCCCTGTTACTTCCACCAAAAAGTCTGCCATTGCCTGGGCCTTGATTGCATGTCGGGGCTCATACTGTAGGTCATATTGTGAGAGCTCGATGGCCCAGGTCATCATCCTACCAGCCAAGTCAGGTTTTTGCAGTATTTGTCGAATCGCCTGATCCGTCCTCACGACTATACGGTGACTCTGGAAGTATTGTCTTAACCTTCGGGAGGACACTAGGAGCGCCAGCGCCAGTCTTTCCAGTTTGCTGTACCCCAGCTCTGGTCCTCGGAGTGCCCTGCTCACAAAGTAAACGGGCTGTTGTGTCTTTGCTTCTTCTGTAACGAGGACCGCGGCAAGCGCTTCCTCGGTTACTGACAGGTAGAGGTAGAGTGGTTCTCCGGCCCTGGGTTTCCCGAGAACTGGCGGCGCCGCCAAGATTTCCTTGAAGTGGTTGAATGCCTCTTCGCACGTTGGGGTCCATTCGAACGTCATTCCCTTTCTCATTAAGTTGAAGAAGGGTAGGGCTCTTGCTGCCGATGCTCCGAGGAAATGAGATAAGGCCGTCAATCTTCCGGCAAGTCTCTGGACGTCTTTGATGCAACCCGGACTCTTCATCTGAAGGACCGCTTGGCACTTTTCGGGATTGGCTTCCACTCCTCTTTGAGTGATCATGAAGCCCAGGAACTTTCCGGCCTCCATGGCGAACGCGCATTTGAGCGGATTGAGCCTCATGCCGTGTTGCCGGAGGGACGAGAAAACGCCGTTAAGGTCGCTCAGGAGATCGTCGGGTCGTGCGGTCTTTGCGAGTATGTCATCCACATAGACTTCTACTATTTTGCCCATGAGTTCGCTGAATATCTTATTCATCAACCTTTGGTATGTGGCCCCGGCATTTTTTAGACCGAACGGCATTACCTTGTAACAATAGATGCCCCCTGGCGTTATGAACGCCGTTTTTTCCTCGTCGGGTCGGTGCATCGGTATCTGATTGTACCCTGAGTAGGCATCCATGAAGCTTAGATACCTGTACCCCGCCGCTGCGTCGACGAGTGCATCAATATTAGGCAGGGGGTAGCAGTCCTTGGGACAGGCCTTGTTAAGGTCAGAGTAGTCCACACACATTCTCCATCTCCCATTGTGTTTTTTAACCAGAACTACATTCGACAACCAGGTCGAGTAGTCCAGTTCCCGGATGAATCCCGCTTCTAGGAGGTTGGCCGTTTGCTTGGCCACGTCTTCCGCCCTTTCCTGCGACATCTTTCTCCTCCTTTGGGCCACTGGTTTGGCTCCTGCCTTTACGGCCAGGTGATGCGACATGAGCTCGGGATCTATCCCGGGCATGTCAGCAGGTGTCCAGGCAAAGAGGTCGGCATTGGCCCTGATCATTTCCATCAAAGGCTCCTTTATCTCGTGGGGGAGGTTTCTGTTTATGAATGTGAATTTATCGTCCTCCTCGCCGACTCTGAACTTTTCCAAGTCTCCTTCTGGCTCTGGTCTGGGATTGTCGTCTACCCTGGCATCCAGATCGGCCAGGAAGACCCCTGACGCTTCTTTGGATTTTTTCCTGAGAGAAAGGCTGGCGTGGTCGCAAGCGACCGCCGTTTCCAAATCGCCCCTGAGGGATCCCACGGATCCGTCGTCGGTGACGAACTTCATCACCAGTAGTTTCGTACTGATAGCTGCCCCCAGGTCGTTAATGGTCTTTCTCCCCAAGATGATGTTATAAGCTGTCGAATCTCGTAATATTACAAAGTCTGCCATGACTGTTCTCCGTCTTTGCCCTTGCCCCACAGAGGTCGGGAGTGTGATGATTCCGTCCGGCTTGATGAAGTGGTCTCCTAACCCTACCACACCGTGCTGGTGGGTCGTCAGGTCGGAATCTCTCAATCCCAGGGCATCGAAAACGTTTCGGAACATGATGTTTGAGTCTGCCCCCGTGTCTACCAGGATTCGTTTGACGAGGCCAGTTCCGACCCTAGCCGTGATGACCATGGGCGGACTTTCCGGCACCTCGTCAAACCATTGGTCCTCCGGGCCGAAAGAGATAGGCGGGAGACCCTTAAGACTTCTAACTGGTGGGGTGGAGACCGCTAGGACCTTGGCATCCTTCTTCTGCACCGATTTTGACCTCGGGGCGGTATTCCTGGCCGTCACCACGTTCACCACCGTGAGCCCGTGGTCGTCACCCTCTGGTTCTTGTCATCGCCTCGTTGGTCGGGATCTGTCTTCGCTGTCGTGGTCCCGGTTGCGTCTCCTTGGTTCCCTGATAAGGTGGGAGAAGTCGGCGAGTTTGCCGTCCCTGATAGCTTGCTCGAGGGCGTCCTTTAGGTCAAAGCAGTCTTGGGTCTTGTGCCCGTAACCCTTGTGATACTCGCAGTAGAGGTTCTTGTTTCCTCCCGTTCTGTCCTTCAGTGGTCGGGGCTTCGACAGTATCCCCTTTTCTGCTATCTGTTGGTAAACTTCAGTGATCGATGCCGTGAGGGGGGTGTAGTTGGTGTACTTCCCAACTCGGGGGAACGGTTTGGGTGGTTTACTCGGGCCGCCGTCCCTGGCATGCCCCTTTGGTCTTTCTCTGGCTTCAAAGTGTCGGGCTTGGTTGTAGGCGGGCTGCCGTTTATTGGCAGCCACAACCTGGCTGACCTCCTCGTCATTGATGTATTCTTTGGCCACGCAATGGATCTCTTGCATTGTCCAGACGGGCTTTGTGGTGAGGTGTTTCCTGAAGTCCTCATTCGAGAGCCCGTTCGTTAAGCACAAACTTGCCACCGAGTCCGTCAGACCGTCAATTTCCAAGCACTCGTCATTAAAACGGTCCAGGTACTTCCTGGTCGGCTCTCCGGGTCTCTGTGTCACCCCTAGTAAATTGATTGGGTGTTTGGCTTTAACAATCCTAGTCGTGAACTGAGCCAAGAAGGCGTGGCTGATGTCGGAGAATTGGGTCACCGAGCCTTGCGGGAGGTTGTTGAACCACCGTATTGCCGAGCCCGCTAGGGTAACCTGGAAAGCGCGACATCTGACCTCGTCTCCCACTCCTTCTTGGTTCATCCTGGCCTCAAAGGCCGTCAAGTGTTCCAGGGGGTCTTGCGTTCCGTCATACTTCATGTCTGTCGGCTTGTCGAAGTGTTTCGGTAGTCGGACCTCGAGTACGGAACGGTGGAAAGGAGTCGCTCCTATTATGACGGGTCCTCGGGCAGTTCTTCTCGACTCGTCGTTCTCGCGGCGCACCTCCTCGTCGCCCCTGTTCGATGCACGCCGCCTTTCGTGTCGGGCGTAGATGATGGGGTCCCGACTTCTTCTTCTGGGGCGTACCCGCCCCCAGTGCTCTCCGACTCGTATTGGGGGCTGGGCGTGCGCCTCGAGCGGCTCCTTGAACGGGAACGGGTGGGGCTCCGCTCTGGGGAGCGTTGGTCGCGCTCTCTCTCTGCTAGCCTGCGCTCTAAGTCCTGCATTCTGTGACGTAGTTCTTGCATTATCCTGGCGTGGTTGTCACCCGTCCCCCCGAAGGGGCGTCTCTCGTAAGTTTGCGTCGCATCCCTTGGGGGCGACCTCTGTTGTTGCCGGGTTTCCGTCGCAACGGCGCCTCCCCCGAGCACGGGAGGCGCTACCTCGGAGCCTGTCCCAGTTTGGACCAGCACGAAATCCATGGACGATTTTTCCCACAGACGGCGCCAATGTTCGGTAAGTCGGGTACCGGACGGTTCGGGTCAGGACTCTGGAGTCTACGCTTGGGATGGTGGGGAGGCTCGTCTGGTCGTGGTCTCTTGGTCCCGGGTGTGCGAGGTCCCGAGCACTTCGCGTGGAGGAAGGGGGGTGCCACCTGCAAGGACACTCCTTATATACATGTCAGTAATGGGCCCCTCAAGTGGACAGGCCCATACCCTCAAGGACGTCGTCCCACGGCTGTGTGCAAGCCGTACGGGACGCGTGTCCGGGTCGGGGGAGGACGCATTGCCGGGCCGGAGGGAACTCGGGTCGGGTTGACCCGCGTGGATTTGGGCCGGGCCGTAACACATACTTTCTTCATTACTTTATATCATTAATGCCACTAAAACCTAAAATACTCAAGGAAAACATATTATTACTTCGAATGAAAATAAAAAAAAAAAGAAATAAAATTAACGATTTAAAACCTTGAAAAGTATGGTTTTAAATATTAAACTCAATGAAAAAATATTCATAAAGATCTCAAATTACTCAGAATTGTATAAATTAATTGATAAACTCTACAATTCATAATGTACTTTAAAACAATAAAATGGAGTTTATCGTTATTCTAAGAGAATATTAGCATACCCATATATGTTTTGTCCAAATACTTTAGGCTTTGAGACCTATTATTGGTTGCCACATCATGGGCTTGAAATATACATATTTTTAAACTTGGGATGTGATTTGATACTCTAAACTTCAATAGAGTTTTAATGCTCCTAAGACAAAATACAGAGCAAAAGTATATGTTTGGAGTTTTACACGAGAAGGAAGAGGATGAATTTTTTTTTATTTTGGGCTAGAACCAGTCGACCCATTTTAAGTTGGATGACAAATTTTGTTAGTATTTGATATTATGGTGAGTAAAAAAAAAAATATTTGGACTAAGAATTTTATTTTATTTTTTATTTTGGTATATTTTATTTTTTTTAGACTATTATATT
>NC_029788.2:95581236-95587693 GCF_000816755.2 Arachis ipaensis
CCTTGTAAATTTAATTTTAAAATTTAAAATATAAATGATTTATTTTAAATTAGAAATATGATTTAATTTTTAAAGGAGTAAATTACACTTTTTGTTAATTTTAAAAAATATAAAATTGTCCTTCGAGGATTAGAGTTGTTAGATTATTTTAAAAATTCAAAATCTATATTTGAAGTTAAAAAGATACAATTACCCCTTTTGAGATTAATTTTAAAATTCTAAAATATCTATTTAAAAGTTAATTAAAAAGATAAGTATATTTAAAATGATAAAAATATTCCTTATATAATTAAGATTGTTTTATTGAATTAGAAACAAGAAATTTAAATTTAGTTTTAATAGATTCACGTACAATATTTAGTATTAATTTCGAATAGTAAGAGCTCTTTTAGAATTAGGTTGTTTACATAAACTAGTTGTAGAAAATAAAATTTTAATTTTAATTTAAAATACTTAAATATTGTATTAGTTACTTTTAAAAAGACAAAAATACATCCTATTAAGACGAATGACAAATTTATAAGTTTGAACAACCAATTCAATAATGTAATACCCTAATATACAGATTCTTATACTCGAGGCATAAGTCAATGATATTGATGTTATACGAATCAAGGTGGAATAATAATTGAAGAAATTATTAAACAAGAAATCTAAAAAGGAGTAAAATAAAATCGCGAGTGGAAACACTCTCGTATCGAAGAAAAGAAAAATAAAACGTATTCGAATAGCGAATCAAGATAAGGTAATAATAAGAAAGAATAGGATAAAGACAAGGTACATATATGTATATAGATATGAGTATAATAGCCACTAGTCACAACCTGCGAAGTTTAGGCCAGCTAGGATATAGTAATAAAATCAGTTGACAACAGTAATTTTCTTATCTCTCCCAAAATATACATCAAAGTCTCTATAGGCAAGTTTCAAAGGATTAAATACATAGCATAAGTTTTTCAAAACAAAAGCGGAGAGGATCTAAGCAAAATATAAAGCAAAGAATACAAAGGTCTTCGCCATCTTTTAGATAAACCACAACTCACTGCTGAGCACCTGGACCTGCATCTGAAAAACAGAGAATATATACAGAATGAGATCCCCCGACCCATGGTTTCCAATATGGTAAAAGTGCCAAATAAATACAATGTACTATAATAAAAACTCACTAGGCATCCTAAACTTCCTTTGTTCATTTATTCATCTTAGATTCTCACTAATCCATAAATTAGGCAACTGTTCTAGGGGATACTAAGTCTAGTCAACTCCTCGTCTTTCCCTTCTTTCCAAACATTTTAACACTCAATTTCGAACAAAATCATAGCCAGTAAATTTAAACTTAGTGCTTAAATATCAATTATTACATTCTCTACCTGGAGCAAGTGAAGTCTCTTCACTACGTTTATCCAAGGAGCTCAAGTTATCTCGGTCGATAATCATCATTTTAAATTAATCATCTCATTATTTCATTTCAACAAGAACAGCCCTCAGTGTCGACCGACATACTGGTGAGGGACCTCTCAGTTGTACAAACACAAATAATGCAAACAAGTAATACACAAGTATAGCATGTAAGGCAAGTAGCATTTAGTCATATAAGATATACAATTAGGCAAAAGATACAATTAAGCAAGCCCAAACAAATCAAACATATGCAGATGATGCATGTCTGTCCTACTAGCCATGAACTCACGTGTCGGTTACTTGCCAGAACCTGACACATCTGGTATCTAACTCGGACATTGTCCTCTCTGCTGTTTACTCGCTATATAACATAGCCTCGCAGGGTGAGTGCCCTTTGCACCTCGCGGACAGAGGAAAATCTCACAGGGTTGAGTGCCCTACACACCTCCAGAGTTAAGTGCTCTGTGCACCTCGCAGATAGGATAGCCTGTATTTCTCGCAGGGTTAATGCCTTGTCATATCATCGTATAACCATTCACAATTTCACCATCACTTTTATGATCTCACAAGCAAAACAACATGTATCTCTTCTTAAACTCATTATTCGTCTCATGGGGTGAGTGCCCTGTACACCTTGTAGGCTTTAAACCTGTATCTCTTTATTTATAACCACAATAACTAGGGGGAATCCTCAACCTCGACTCATCTATTCATTCCGGGATATAGTGTCCGTCACACTTCTCAAAACTCATCTCATCATAACCTCCACTTATATCATTCCCATCATAATTTCAACTCACACTTAGTACGTTCATCATAAGTTCAAGTCACACTTAGTTCCCTTTCACTTCAATTCATTAACTCACTCTTTAGGTCTTATTCTTAGCTCCTCTATACTTAATTTTACCGGCTCTAGACTCTTATCGATGTTTATAAAGGTTTGGGAGGCCAAAAGAATGGTTAAAAGTCATAAAAACATATTTTTCAAATTATGAGAAGTGTGCGTACGCATACATATGATGTGCGTATGCACAAGTTGAAACTGAGGTGTCTGCGTATGCATGCAAAGGCCCGTGTACGCATACACCCAATTTTGGACCATTTCGCGTACGCAGGCAGTGCCTGCGTACACGAGAGTACTTGATAGAGGCTAATGCCCACGTACGCATGTCAAAGGCCGCGTACGCATCCATATCAGAAAACAGAAAATCTGATGTTGCAGAAATTATTTTTTCAGTCCAATTTTCAAAACCTCATAACTTTTTTCACAAAATTCCGTTTTCAACCATTCTTGAACCGTTTGAAAGATCGATAAATGAACTTTCATTAAAATCTAATTTTGAAAGTTTTCTAACTCCAAGGGCCGAGTTACGGCCTGCCGAAGTTGGCCAAAAATCAGTTTTTACCAAAAACACAAATTTACCAATTTTTCAATGATTCACACGCCTTAATCATTTTCAACCAACAAAATGAACCCAAACCAACTCAAGTTACATATTCTCACACAACCAATTCCAAGCCTACTCTTTTTATACATTCCAACTAAAATACATCTATTCCACGTTTCGAAAACCTCATTTTCCATTATTTCATCAATTAATCAAATTCTCATACATTGCATACCAATTCTTTATTCAATCTCATACATTATCACACAATTCAATCATCACTTACCATCCTTACCTTTTTCCAGTCTCCGGCCCAAAATCCACAGCCTCCAGCTCAAATTCACAATTTCAATGCATATTCCACAAACCAATAATCATTATCCAATTCATCAAATTTCTCAACACATCAAATATACAATTTCACACAATTCTCAATCCAATCATTAGTTTACACAACATATTAACTATACATATTAATACCGACTATTTACACAATCCAAACCTAATCCTAAGGACATTTAGCCTAGAAATTCTCATAACATCACACGGTACTTAAATGAAACTTAAACTATACCTCTTGTAATCACAACAATTTGATTATTCCTTGTAAATTTCCACGAAGCACTAGATTTAAACTCTACCAAGAATTTTACAAGCCAATTTCAAGTTTCTAAGAGCACCAAAATCTCACCCAACAACTCTAAAACAACCAATATCATACATACATCAACCTAGGGTTTATAAAATCTAGTAAATTACAAGGGTTAGTAATTTCTTACCTCAACCCATTGAATTTTGTGATGAATATCACCAATGGTTCATACTACAGCACTCCTAAATAACCAAAATTACAAGGTTTCTTGAAATCCCACAACCAAATTCGAATTTTTAAGGGAAAAATGAAACCTGGGTAGAGGAGAGTAAAATACTCACCATAATACCTAGATAGACTTGAAGAACTCGTCGAGGGCGACGCGTGGCCGCAAACAACTTGTCAATCGGAGTTTCAGAGAGAAAGTTACGGTGATTTAAAGTTTCAAGGAGGGTTAGAGTTTCTCTCTTCTCTCTATCCGCCCCTCTCTTATTCTCTAGGGTAAATGAGCTGGAATACTCATAACTAATGTTTATATAGGTTGGGTCTTGGGCCCACTTGGGCTCACTTCACTTGATTTAGCCTGTTGGCCCACTTTTGGGTCAAAATCTTTAAGATTAGCGTTTTAATGTGCGCTTTAATTATTTTTACCACCTCAACAACAAATATTTAACTTCCTAACATTTTTCACTCATAATTAATTTTCTCAGCTGCAGTACCGGACAGATCTCAGCTGGTACTGCCGGTTAAATTTTTAGTGCGTGTTTTTACGCATAAAATTATGTTTTCCGACTCAGAAAAATCTATTGAGTCCAAATATCCTATTTAAATTGTCAAATTATGATTCTAAAGTTTTCACTCATTTTTGCCCATATTTAATTAATTACTTAATTATTTACGGTTTGACTGGATTTTACAAACAACAAATTATATAATGGTTGGCTGTAATGTTTAATGTCTAAAAATGGCGGATTAAACCCTAAACATAATAGTTCCTCTAAGTTCATATCAAGTTTCATCTCGAACTATATGTTGACTAAAAATGATTAAATTTATTGCCAGATCTAATCTAAATTATTATATCTTTACTAATTTTATCACTGTATCATGCTATCAATGTTTTATTATGAACTATAGCTCAGATGATCGATTCTCATAATTGCTTCCAGTAAGCGCTTAATTAAGTATTAGTCTATCGTAATATAAAATCAAGTGCGTGGTGTAAAAATGTATTTTAACTTATTATACCATCGATTTTGTGATTAATTAGATATTTTTTAAGTAAAAATGAGTGAGATTTAAATAAAATATTAGCAATCGATTTAGCAATCAAGACGAAAAAAAATAAGCTTTTGAGATGATTAGAAAAGTCTTAGTAGCTAAACAAGTTACTAATGGCAAATTTGGAAATTGACTGAACAACCAACATGAAAACTAAGGTAAAAACTTTTGTTCGCTAATCGATTACTAATCAGTTAGTTGCTAATAATTAAGTTAGCTACCGATTTAGAAACCGAAAAAAAATATTAGGTTATGAGACAGCGAGTCGCTAAATCAATTGACGATGATAAAATTGTAGGTCTGCTTAATAACCAACATTAAAAATAAGTTATTTGTAGCTAATTATTAAATTAATGACTAATTTAGCAACCAAATAAAAATAATAAGTTATGAATAGTAGGCTAATAAATCAATCACTAATGCTTAAATTAACAATTAATTATAACAAAAATAGCATTGTCAAACGGGACCAACCCAACCCATTTAGACCCGACCCACTTTATTTTCAGTAGCCATAATTTTTCAACCATGAACGTTTTTGGTCATCCTGTTAGATATTCAAGGGTTGGTCCTTTTATTCTCTTATTTTATTTTTTGAAAAATATTTTAATAAAAAAAATATCATTTTTAGATAAAAAACCTTTAAAAAAAATAGTGTTTTCTTAGTTTATGAGTCAGATTTTTAGGTCGGATTAGAAAAAATATTGGCCAAAAGTTAACAAACGCATCACTCAAAAAATAAGATTTTATTTTTCTAAGGTGAAAACTCATATGTAGTTATCCTACTATAAAGTTAATATTTAAAAATTGTTAGATGATTAGTTTTCACCTTTTTCTAAATATATATTCTTTTAGCCGTGCAAACGAGATATGTTCATGGCCTATTTAGTATTTAGGATTAATTTTGAATTGACTAGAATACCGTTTTAATATTAATGTTGTCTAAAGACATTAAAAATAAAAAATTTGAATTTTATAATATAAATGCTAAAATATTCTATTTAGGATTAATTTTTGGTGTCTCTGTTTAGGATTAAATTTAAAATGATTAAAATATCTTTTTAGGATTAATGTTATTTAATAGAGTTAGAATATTGAAATTTAAATTCGAAATGAATAAAATTTGATTTGTTACTTGCTCCACTTTTGTTCGGGCTATCGTTGGTATCAGGATATTAGTTATAAATATTAACTCTCAACTAATATTTACATATTTGTTAGGGTTGGCAGTGGATAGGGTAAGATAGGGTTTAGATTCTACCCTAACTCTACTCGTGGGTTGAAAATCTCTCAACCTTAACTCTACTCGCACCCTAAAGTTCTAAACCCTACCTTACTCGTAGAAATTTTTTTTTTCAAAGCAAATATAAAATTCAATCATTCCAAATTTAATACATATTAATAAAATTCAATCATTCTAACTTATTAAATTAACTAATTAGCTTAGTGGTTACTCACTTATCACTATATGTATAATTTTTAAAATATATGTATTATATGTTAGGGGTGCAGGTAGAATAGGGTATGGTACACCCCGAACCCGCACCCGACTCTACCTGTAAGTAAATCTGGACCGTTCTCTATACCTTACCTGCAACGGATCGGGTAGCTTACCCTACTCAAACAGATTGGTCCGAATTAGATGTCCGTAAATAGAGTATGTATTACCAATCCTAATATTTGTCTCATTATTTGTTTTGCTTTTATTTTCTTATATGCAGATTGAAAAAAGAAACTCATAATTAATTATAAATATTCAACAAAATAAACAACTTTTATATAATGTTATATTAAA
>NC_029788.2:95587779-95595698 GCF_000816755.2 Arachis ipaensis
CAACATATTAAATTAAATCTAGATTATAGTATTTAATTGGTAATTTGATTTCAATCATTTTATATCTCCATTGGAATAAAAAATAGTATTCGTGTTTGGGAAAAAAAAAAACTATTATTTCCATGAATGATTCCAAACGAAAATATTTAGGTTACTAAAAGAATCAACTCATAGTAAAAATTTGTTCTATTAGAAATAAAAGGTTATACGAAAAATAAACTTTAGTTGTTAAAAAATAATATTAATTAAAAATTTTAAAAAAACAACGTGATTTCTTCAGTAATTAATGGGATACTCCTACGATACTGCGCCAACTTACAACAAGAGTCTTTGTACTTTTTTTTTTTAATTTTATTATATTTTGAAACTCTAAAGACTAGAGGTTGCTGTGCTAAGAAAAAAAAATGTTGGGGCTAAGAAATTTTTATTTTATTTTTAGTTTTTGATTTATATTGGATTTTTACACAATTATAACAAAAACAAACAAAAAATTGGAAAACCTGAAGTCTAAGAGACAGTGATTGAAATAAATCTCAGTATTCTGTTTGGTGCAAAATGGGAGACAAGAATTGAAACAAGAATGAAACTCTAATTTAATTTGCACAAAGGGTAAAATTGGAATTAATTAATTGAAATGAAAGTATTTTAGGTATAAAATGTTATTAAAGTTTCAGTCTCCATCTCTAAAAATTTCAGTCCCCTGCGTCCCTACTTTTTGGAGGTACTGAAATACTGAAATTTTAGAGACAGAGACAGAAATTTTAGTACCAGTCTCTGAACTAAAAAACACGATACTGAATCTCAGTCTCTCAGTCTCTGTCTCAGTACCTCAAAACAAACGCTACCTTAGCGACCCCATACCACAGCCTCTCACTCTTTGTTACTAAGAGTTACAAAATTGAATAAAAATTGAAAATCCTCACTTCTGTCATCTCACTCGCAGGCAGCCTTTTTATCATTTCATGCTAGAGTTTGACTTCTCATAGACGTCTCTTTGTCTTCTTTTTTTGTTGTTTCTGTCTCGTTTTTCTCTCTCATTCATCATTGTTGTCTTCACATTCGTGGATGTTCTGCCGTTTTAACGGCCACTGTCCGCCGCTTTGTCTGGTTCGATCTTCTTTCTGCTGTTGCTTTTTTAGAGGGGGGGGGGAATAAGAAGCGTCTGGGTTGTGATCGATTTATTATTGTCGGTTCGTAAACACCATGATTTATGTAAGGACCAAACCATATTGCTTTAAACCGGGTAAAAGAGAAATAGGTTCTGACTTTTTAAAATGAAGATATTTTTGTCCCTCAAAGATAAAATATATTTCGATCTCTCACGTTTTAAAACAGCTGACAATCCCTTGGTTACACTTGCTGAAGTGATTTGAGAACAAATTGTTAGAGGACAAATTGGTCCTTAATGGCCAAAACGGTCGTATGCATCCCCCATATTTGATGTGATATTTTTTCTTTATAACTTCATTAAACATCATACATAATGAAACTTGAAGAATAAAGAAAGCTTCTGTTTAGCACAAAAAAAAAAATTGAATAAGTATTTTGACTGCTTTGTTACCTTTTGTTGTCATAGGGATACTTGGATCCTGAATATTACACGAGCCAGCAATTAACCAAAAAGAGCGATGTATATAGCTTTGGAGTGATAATGCTTGAGCTAGTAACAGCGAAAAGGCCAATAGAACAAGGGAAGTATATTGTGAGAGAGGTAATGAGGGTAATGGATACATCAAAAGACTTGTACAATCTTCATTCTATTGTTGATCCAACCATAGTCAGAAGCACTACAAGTCCAAAGGGGTTAGAGAAGTTTGTTGAAGTGGCAATGAGGTGTGTGAAAGAATATGCATCTGAGAGGCCTTCTATGGCTGAGGTTGTGAAAGAGATTGAGAACATAATCCAGCTTGCTGGTTTGAACCCCAGTGTTGAATCAGCTTCCACCATAGAAAGCTATGAGTTGCCACTTGGGCAAAATGTCAAACACCTTTATGACAATGAAGATTTTAGCCATTCTGAAAACTTCCCAACAGCAAAGATAGAACCTCAGTGAGACATGATAATTTTCATTACATCATCAACATTGTACATCAAATCATCCTCACCACTTTAAGAAATATACAGCAACAACAAAAATAACCACTCTAATAAAAGTAATATGTCACAAATTCATGTTTTTTTTCTTTTCAATACATAACAGTTTTTTCTCCAACTCTTCTATTTTATTTTTCCAATTCTTGACTTCGCACCAGTTGATCTTCATCGTCTACCCCTCCAACATCATCCATAGCACCCAATGCTTGAGATTCCATGGCCTTAATTTTTTTCAGGTGTTCATCAAGTCAAACAAAATACCGTTCTTTAACCTGGAGAAAATTTTTAGATAATACCATAATTAGACACATTACAATTTCATCCAACTACTAACAAAATAGTCACTGACCTTGAAAAATGGACACCCGAGAAACATCCTATTGGGATTAGATGCTGTTCTTGACTTGTAAAGAATGGCATAAACGCCGCAGAAGCACTTTGACGCAACCCCATCTCGATCACTGGTGCACGAAATTGTGATCCCTGGTAATGACTCCAAAAACTTGGTGCTCTAATCTTAATTTATAATTTGTCACAATTTCGATACAACTAACCAGCAAGTGCACTGGGTCGTCCAAGTAATAAAACCTTACATGAGTAAGGGTCGATCCCACGGAGATTGTTGGTATGAAGCAAGCTATGGTCACCTTGTAGATTTCAGTCAGGCTGATATCAAATGGTTATGGAGTTTTCGAAAATAAATAATAATTGGATAGAAGATAAAGATAGAAATACTTATGTAATTCACTGGTGGGAATTTCAGATAAGCGTATAGAGATGCTTTCGTCCCTCTGAACTTCTGCTTTCCTGCTATCTTCATCCAATCAGTCCTACTCCTTTCCATGGCTGGATTTATGTAAGGACATCACCATTGTCAATGGCTACTTTTCATCCTCTCTGTGAAAATGGTCTAATGCGCTGTCACTGCATGGCTAATCATCTGGAGGCATCACCGTGGTCAATGGCTGCATCACATCCTCTTGTGAAAATGGTCCAAATGCTCTGTCACAGCACGGCTAATCATCTGAGGTTCTCGATCATACTGGAATAGGATTCACCCTCCTTTTGCGTCTATCACTACGCCCAGCACTCGCGAGTTTGAAGTTCGTCACAGTCATTCAATCCCAGAGTCCTACTCGGAATACCACAGACAAGGTTTAGACTTTCCAAATTCTCATGAATGCCGCCATCAATCTAGCTTATACCACGAAGATTCTGACTAAGNNATTTATATTGAAGTGCGAATGAATATCTTAGAAGCGGAATAAGTTGAATTGAATAGAAAAACAGTAGTACTTTGCATTAATTCATGAGGAACAGCAGAGCTCCACACCTTAATCTATGGAGTGCAAAAACTCTACCGTTTGTAAATACATAAGTGAAAGGTTTAGGCATGGCCGAATGGCCAGCCCCTATGATCTAAGAACCAGACGTCCCAGGATGATCCGAAGATGTCTAATACAATAGTAAAAAGTCCTATTTATACTAAACTAGTTACTAGGGTTTACAGAAGTAAGTAATTGATGCATAAATCCACTTCCGGGGCCCACTTGGTGTGTGCTTGGGCTGAGCTTGAATGTTTACACGTGGAGAGGTCATTCTTGGAGTTGAACGCCAGTTTGTAACGTGTTTCTGGCGTTCAACTCTGGTTCGTGACGTGTTTCTGGCGTTTAACTCCAGACTGTAGCGTAGAACTGGCGTTCAATGCCCTTTAGCGTCATCTAAACTCGGCCAAGGTATGGACTATTATATATTGTTGGAAAGCTCTGGATGTCTACTTTCCAAAACAATTGGAAGCGCACCATTTTGAGTTCTTTAGCTCCAGAAAATCCACTTTGAGTGCAGGGAGATCAGAATCCAATAGCATCAGCAGTCCTTCTTCAACCTCTGAATCTGATTTTATCCACTGATACTCAAAGCCTTGGGATCCTTTTTAGTACCCTTGCCTTTTGGTTTTAAGGGTTACTGACTTTTTGCTCTTGCCTCTTGGTTTTAAGAGCTTTGGCTTTTTCTGCTTGCTTTTTCTCTTTTTTTTTCTATTTTTTTTTGCTATTTTTTTTGCAAGCTTTTGTATTCACTGCTTTTTCTTGCTTCAAGAATCATTTTTATGATTTTTCAGATTATCAAATAACATGTCTCCTTGTCATCATTCTTTCAAGAGCCAACAGATTTAACATTCTAAAACAACAACTTCAAAAGACATATGCACTGTTCAAGCATTCATTCAGAAAACAAGAAGCATTGTCACCACATCAATATAATTAAACTAAGTTCAAGGATAAATTCGAAACTCATGTACTTCTTGTTCTTTTGAATTAAAACATTTTTTATTTAAGAGAGGTGATGGATTTATAGGACATTCATAACTTTAAGACAAAGTTACTAACTACTAATGATCATGTAATAAGACACAAACATAGATAAGCACTTAACATAGAAAACGAAAAACAGAGAATGTAAGAACAAGGAATGAATCCACCTTAGTGATGGTGGCGTTTCCTTCTTGAGGAACCAATGATGTCCTTGAGCTCTTCTATATCTCTTCCTTGTCTTTGTTGCTCCTCCCTCATTGCTTTTTGATCTTCTCTAATTTCATGAAGGATGATGGAGTGCTCTTGATGTTCCACCCTTAATTGTCCCATGTTGGAACTTAATTCTCCTAGGGAGATGTTGATTTGCTCCCAATAGTTTTGTGGAGGAAGATGCATTTGAGGCATCTCCGGGATCTCATGGTGATGAGCTTCATGCGTTTCTTGAGATCCATGAATGGGCTCTCTTGCTTGCTCCATCCTTTTCTTAGTGATGGGCTTCTCTTCCTCAATGGGAATGTCTCCTTCTATGAAAGCTCCAACTGAGTAACATATATAGATGGCAAATAAGATGAGGAAAAGCTAGCCTTGCCATGGGGGAAGACTTTTCGGCTATTTTGTAGAGTTCAAGGGAGATGACTTCATGAACTTCTACTTCCTCTCCAATCATGATGCTATGAATCATGATGGCCCGATCCACAGTAACTTCAGATCGGTTGCTAGTGGGGATGATGGAGTGTTGGATGAACTCTAACCATCCTCTAGCCACAGGCTTGAGGTCCAATCTTCTTAGTTGAACCGGCTTGCCTTTGGAGTCAATCTTCCATTGAGCTTCTTCCACACATATGTCCATGAGGACTTGGTCCAACCTTTGATTAAAGTTGACCCTTCTAGTGTAGGGGCGTGCATCTCCTTGCATCATGGGCAAGTTAAACGCCAACCTCACGTTTTCCAGACTAAAATCTAAGTATTTCCCCCGAACCATGGTGAGATAATTCTTTGGGTTTGGGTTCTTACTTTGATCATGGTTCCTAGTGATCCATGCATTGGCTAGAACTCTTGAACTATTAGGATGCCGACTTGTTGGATGGGGTTTGTTAGAACTTCCCAACCTCTTCTTTGGATTTCATGTCGGATCTCCGGATACTCATTTCTCTTGAGCTTGAAAGGGACCTCGGGGATCACCTTCTTCTTGGCCACAACATCATAGAAGTGGTCTTGATGAGCTTTGGAGATGAATCTTTCCATCTCCCATGACTTGGAGGTGGAAGCTTTTGTCTTCCCTTTCCCTTTTCTAGAGGATTCTCCGGTCTTAGGTGCCATCAATGGTAATGGAAAAAAAAAAGCTTATGCTTTTACCACACCAAACTTAGAATATTGCTCGCCCTCGAGCAAAAGAAGAAAGAATAGTAGAAGAAGAAGAAGAAAATATGGAGGGGAGGAGGGAGAGGTGTTTTCGGCCAAGAAGGGGAAGAGAGGTTTGTGTTGTGTGAAAATGAGGAAGAATGGAGGGCTATATATAGGAAAGGGATGGGGGGAAAGGTTTGGCCATAAGGGTGGGTTTTGGGTGGGAAATTGATTTTGAATTTTGAAGGTAGGTGGAGTTTATAAGGTAGGTTTATGGGGAAGAGTGGATGGATGTGAGTGGTGAAATGGTGATGGGGAAGAGAGATTGAGGTGATTGGTGAAGAGTTTTGGGGAAGAGTGTTTATTGGGAAGAGAGGATGAACATTGAGAAGAGGGAAGAGAGTGAGTGGTGGTAGGTGGGAATCCTGTGGGGTTCACAGATGCTGAGTTGATCCTGTGGTGTCCACAGATCCTGAGGTGTTAAGGATTTGCATCCCTGCACCCATTAGGCATGTAAAATGCCTTTGCATGCAATTCTGGCGTTTAAACGCCGAATTGATGTTTGTTCTGGGCGTTCAGCACCCAGATGCAGCATATTTCTGGCGTTGAACGCCAGCCAGATGCTTGTTTCTGGCGTTCAGCGCCAGCTCTTCTTCACTGTGCATTTCTGGCGTCTGAACGCCAGGATGCTGCTTGTTTCTGGCGTTGAACGCCAGAAACATGCTCTGTTCTGGCGTTGAACGCCAGACAGATGCTCCTTACTGGCGTTTAAACGCCAGTAAGATCTTCCTCCAGGGTGTGTTTTTTCTTCTGCTGTTTTTGATTCCGTTTTCAATTTTTATATTTATTTTGTGACTCCACATGATCATGAACCTATAAAGACATATAACTAATAAAAATATAATTAAATAAAAATTGGTTTGCCTCCCAACAAGCGCTTCTTTAATGTCAATAGCTTGACAGTGGGCTCTCATGGAGCCTCACAGATGTTCAGAGCATTGTTGAGACTCCCCAACACCAAACTTAGAGTTTGGATATGGGAGTTCAACACCAAACTTAGAATTTGGTTGTGGCCTCCCAACACCAAACTTAGAGTTGGTTGACTCTGTTTTGAGAGAAGCTTACTGTGCCTCTTTTACATGTTTACAGAAGGATGTCCTTGAGTTTTAAACTCAAGGGAGTCCTCATTCAATTGAAGGACTAGTTCACCTCTGTTAACATCAATCACAGCTCTTGCTGTGGCTAGGAAGGGGCTTCCAAGGATGATGGATTCATCCTCATCCTTCCCAGTATCTAGGATTATGAAATCAGCAGGGATGTAAAGGCCTTCAACCTTTACTAGTACGTCCTCTACTTGTCCATAAGCCTGTTTTCTGGAGTTGTCTGCCATCTCTAATGAGATTCTAGCAGCTTGCACCTCAAAGATTCCCAGCTTCTCCATTACAGAGAGGGGAATGAGGTTTATTCTTGACCCAAGGTCACATAGAGCCTTCTCAAAGGTCATGGTGCCTATGGTACAAGGTATTAGGAACTTTCCAGGATCCTGTTTCTTCTGAGGCAATCTCAGTTGATCCAATGTATTTAGTTCATTGGTGAACAGGGGAGGTTCATCTCCCCAAGTCTCATTACCAAATAGATTGGCATTCAGCTTCATGATTAAGGAACTTGGCAACTTGCTCTTCAGTAACATCCTCATTCTCTTCAGAAGAAGAATACTCATCAGAGCTCATGAAGGGCGTAAGGAGGTTTAATGGAATCTCTATGGTCTCTAGATGAGCCTCAGAGTCCTTTGGTTCCTCAGAGGGAAACTTCTTATTGATCACTGGACGTCCCAGGAGGTCTTCCTCCTTGGGATTCACGTCCTCCCCTTCCTCCTTGGGTTCGGCCATGATGGTTATATCAATGGCCTTGCACTCTCCTTTTGGATTTTCTTCTGTATTGCTTGGGAGAGTACTAGGAGGGATTTCAGTGATCTTTTTACTCAGCTGGCCCACTTGTGCCTCCAAATTTCTAATAGAGGACCTTGTTTCATTCATGAAACTTACAGTGGTCTTAGATAGATCAGAGACTAAGTTTGCTAAATTAGATGTATTTTGTTCAGAGTTCTCTGTCTGTTGTTGAGTGGATGATGGAAAAGGTTTATTATTGTTAAACCTGTTTCTTCCACCA
>NC_029788.2:95595724-95608884 GCF_000816755.2 Arachis ipaensis
AAAAAGATTTGATTTTTGAAAAAGATTTTGAAAAAGATAAGATTTTTAAATTGAAAATTTAATTTGACTCATAAAAACAACTAGATTTTAAAATTTTTTGAAAAAGTCAAATATAATTTTCGAAATTTTAAGAGAGAAAAAGGGGAAGATATTTTTTTTGATTTTTGAATTTTTAATGATGAGAGAGAAAAACATGAAAACGATGCAATGCATGAAAATTTTGGATCAAAACAATGAATGCATGCAAGAATGCTATGAATGTCAAGATGAACACCAAGAACACTTTGAAGATCATGATGAACATCAAGAACTTATTTTTGAAAAATTTTTAATGCAAAGAAAACATGCAAGACACCAAACTTAGAAATCTTTCATGTTCAGACACTATGAATGCAAAAAAATGCATATGAAAAACAAGAAAAGACACAAAACAAGAAAACATCAAGGTCAAACAAGAAGACTGGCCAGGAACAACTTGAAGATCATGAAGAACACTATGAATGCATGAATTTTTGAAAAATGCAAAGAATTTTTAGAAAAAATGCAAGTGACACCAAACTTGAAATTGACTCAAGACTCAAACAAGAAACACAAAATATTTTTAATTTTTATGATTTTATAATTTTTTTTTAGATTTTTGTATATTATTTTCGAAAAACATGTAAGAAAAAGAAAATAAGAAATCCAAAATATTTAAGAAGAATTCCAGGAATCTTTCAATATTAGCCCAAAGCTCCAATCAAAGGGTTGGACATGGCTTAATAGCCAGTCAGCTTTAGGATGTAAATCAGGTAGATCTGGAACAGCAGCAGGTGGATTAGCAACAACTAGCTTGCTCTTGATAATATTGGGTTGGAAGCCCCAGTCCAAATGAATTTAGACATGGCTTTACAGCCAGCCAGGCTTCACATGCTTCATGAAACTCTAGAATTCATTCTTAAAAACTTTTAGAATAATTTTCGAAAACAAATGAGAAATTTTTTTAAAGATTTTTTTTTTTGAAAAATTTTTGAAAATAAAACAAAAAGAAAATTACCTAATCTGAGCAACAAGATGAACCGTCAGTTATCCAAACTTGAACAATCCCCGGCAACGGCGCCAAAAACTTAGTGCACGAAATTGTGATCCCTGGTAATGGCTCCAAAAACTTGGTGCTCTAATCTTAATTTATAATTCGTCACAACTTCGATACAACTAACCAGCAAGTGCACTGGGTCGTCCAAGTAATAAAACCTTACGTGAGTAAGGGTCGATCCCACGGAGATTGTTGGTATGAAGCAAGCTATGGTCACCTTGTAGATCTCAGTTAGGCTGATATCAAATGGTTATGGAGTTTTAGAAAATAAATAATAATTGAATAGAAGATAAAGATAGAAATACTTATGTAATTCACTGGTGGGAATTTCAGATAAGCGTATAGAGATGCTTTCCTGCTGTCTTCATCCAATCAGTCCTACTCCTTTCCATGGCTGGCTTTATGTAAGGACATCACCATTGTCAATGGCTACTTTTCATCCTCTCTGTGAAAATGGTCTCTAAGAGATACTCATTCAATCTAAGGTGGAACGGAAGTGGTTGTCAGGCACGCGTTCGTGGGGGAACAATGATGATTGTCACGTTCATCACATTCATATTGAAGTGCGAATGAATATCTTAGAAGCGGAATAAGTTGAATTGAATAGAAAAACAGTAGTACTTTGCATTAATTCATGAGGAACAGCAGAGCTCCACACCTTAATCTATGGAGTGCAGAAACTCTACCGTTTGAAAATACATAAGTGAAAGGTTCAGGAATGGCCGAATGGCCAGCCCCCATGATCTAAGAACCAGACGTCCCAGGATGATCCGAAGATGTCTAATACAATAGTAAAAAGTCCTATTTATACTAAACTAGTTACTAGGGTTTACAGAAGTAAGTAATTAATGCATAAATCCACTTCTGGGCCCCCTTTTGCATCATCTAAACTCGGCCAAAGTATGAACTATTATATATTGCTGGAAAACCCTAGATGTCTACTTTCCAACGCAATTGGAAGCGCGCCATTTTGAGTTCTGTAGCTCCAGAAAATCCACTTTGAGTGCAGGGAGGTCAGAATCCAACAGCATCAGCAGTCCTTCTTCAACCTCTGAATCTGATTTTTGCTCAAGTCCCTCAATTTCAGCCAGAAAATACCTGAAATCACAGAAAAACACACAAACTCATAGTAAAGTCCAGAAATGTGAATTTAACATAAAAACTAATAAAAACATCCCTAAAAGTAACTAGATCCTACTAAAAACATACTAAAAACAATGCCAAAAAGCGTATAAATTATCCGCTCATCAATCACATCCTCTTGCAACAGCGCATGAAGATCCTCGTCTAGGTCTTGTGCATGAAGAACCCCTCACTCGTCATAGACGATCGCACCATCAGCGGCCATGGCTTCTACCTTGCATTTTGATGAAATAGGGCTCAGTCATGCTTACGACGTCGTTTTGGACTTAAGGGACGAATTTGTCCACTAATAATTTGTCCCAGTCTACATCATCACGTGTAACAGACACGTCATTCTCTACCCCTCCATGTCAGCTGGCTCCGTTGCCGTTTTTGCCCCAAAATGGACGGAGGGGTATAATTGTCAGCCGTTTTAAAACGTGAGGGATCGAAATGTATTTTTCAATCTTGAGGGACGAAAATGTCCTCGTTTTAAAAGGTCAGGGACCTATTTATCTTTTACTCTCTTTAAACTACTTCAAGTAAATTTCACATTGTGTTTTGGATCTGATATTTGAATAGAGCAATTTTAATTTCATATGGTAATCATGATTGTTATTTGTTGGAAATAGATCGTAAGGGCTATAATTAATAAGCTTATGGGTTTACGAAAAGAATTGTATAGTCATTTTTCATTTATAAATCATGTAAATAGTTTGGTATATATAAATAATTTCATACCAAACGTCATGTATTAAAGTTTGGGGTATTTTGAATAGAGTAGTTTAAATCATATAGGCTACAATTAATATATTTACAATTTTTCAAGAAGAATTGTGTTGCCATTTTTTGCTTGTAAATTATTTGTATAACTGAATATCAATCATCATTGTGAAAGATGACTCATGAAAAAAATGAACCACTCTCAAACCTAAAAACAATTGACAAGGTACACCACATAGAAGTAGAGGACAATTGCAATAATTCTAGCGTAGGACAACCAAAATTTGGAAGGTGATACTTGCTTTTTAATGGCTCTACTCTCTCTTTTGCCTTATTATTTCAGTTACACGAATTAATATACTCGTTTATTTATTTTATAGTAATAATGGAGATGATTATTTACCGAAGAAAGGGGAAAGGATACAAGACAACACTGACATAGTCTCCATGAACAAAATTCTCGAAATATAAATTCTCTGTTAGTCCTTATAATTTCACTAAATTTTTAATTAGGTTTTTATACTTTTTTCTTTTCAATTAGATCTCTACATTGCTTTAATTTTGTAATTAAGTCCTTCATACTGTAAAAAATATTAGAGTTAACTGAATATTTCTTCGCAAATTGAAGGTATGTATATGTTCCAGCCCAGCCCATTAGCGACTCGGGTCCTGTCATGAGCGGCCGACCCGATGGGTCGCCCGACCCGAGCTACAAGGGAACCTACCTTTATCTCCTCGCCTGCGTCGAACCTGGACAGCTAGCAGAAGCTTCCAGGAAGATGGGTTTGGCCACAAAGGGCCCACCCGAGTATGGATTATAAGAGGGGAGAGGCTACCCCTCTCCAGAGGTACGCTACCTACCCTAACCCTAATAGCTGCCTCTTGTACGGACACTAACTTGAGCGTTGGAATCCTTGCAGGTGGCTCCACCACATCCTCAACCTGCCAGTTAAAGGAACTTCATCACCGGTGCCCATCCAGGTCCAGTCGCCCACAAATCCTCAACTCCAGCACTCACCAGATCTGACCCGTTCAGGACACGAGCAACCGAACATTTGGCACTGTCTGTGGGAATGGGCGTGAATGGACTTCCTATTGGGCTCGGTCGATGAGCAAGAGGAGGTACGTGAGGAGGAGAGAACCCGCTTGATGAGCAGGATAGCCTCCATTGCTTCCTCCCGCGAGCGCACGAGAACCCTCTCCTGTAGAGATGAGCCACACTCCAGCTCCCATGAGAGACACCCATTCGGGGGTACAGGTGACGACAATGCAAAAATCATGCAGGAGTTGCGCCACGGGGTGCAGAACCTCGAGAGAGAACTGACGGCGAGGGACCACTACCGACCTAGTCCAAGTCTCTCTTGCACCCGATCTCCTCCAAATAGGTTGGATGCACGGGGTAGGAGCCCTCAGAGAAACAACGACAGACAGCAAACTGACGCTCGGTCACACACGACCCAAGACAGGTCGGAAGGGCAGGGTGAGACCCATAGAGAGAGACAAAGAAAACAAAGAGACCCTATCATCATGGGAGCAACCCCTTTCCAACCCTCCATCCTCAAGGTCCCGCTGCCGAAACACTTCGACAAGCTGATGAGCGGATATTTTATACGCTTTTTGGCATTATTTTCATATAGTTTTTAGTATGTTTTATTTAAGTTTTATTATATTTTCATAGGTTTTAGTGTAAAATTTACATTTTTGGATTCTACTATGAGTTTGTGTGTTTTTGTGCAATTTCAGATATTTTCTGGCTGAAATTGAGGAGTTGGAGCAAAGTCTGATTTAGAGACAGAGAAAGTACTACAGATGCTATCAGGATCTGACCTCCTTGCACTCGAAAGAGTTTTTCTGGAGCTACAGAAGTCTAAAATGGAGTTTTCTCAATGGCTATGGAAAGCTAACATCTAGATCTTTCTAGAAATATATAATAGTCCATACTTTACTTCAGAATTGAAGGCCCAAAACTGGTGTTCAATGCCAGCTACCTACCCCCTTTTTGGCGTCCAACGCCCACAAGGAGGTAGCCAACGTCCAACGCCCATAAAGGTGTCCCTAGCCAGCGTTCAACACCCAAGGAGCATCCTAGCACATGGGAGACGCTAAAGCTCAGCCCAAACACTCACCAAGTGGGCCCTGGAAGTGGATTTTTTTACTAAAAGACTGTTTTACCCTTCTTAATGTAATCCTTAGTCATTAGTTTAGTATTTAAAGACTTTTACACCTCTCATCAAGGGGGGGGGGGGATGCACACTTTAGACATTTATCATTGTATTTTCTATCAGTATGAGTTTCTAAACCTCCTAGGTTGAAGGGAGGAGCCCAACTAAGTTTTATGCATTAATAAAAGTACTACTGTTCTTTCTCAATTCGTTTTTGATTCTATATTCTAAGATGTATCTTCGTTCTTCATCAATATGAATGCGTTGAACTGGCATAAGGTTATCACATTCTACATGGGTTGAAAGTGGGACGCACACCATATTCACGTTTATCATTGTATTTTCTATCAGTATGAGTTTCTAAACCTCCTAGGTTGAGGCAAGGAGCTCTGCTGAGTTTTATAGATTAATAAAAGTATTACTGTTCTACTCTCAATTCGTGTTTGATTCTGATCTAAGATGTATCTTCGTTCTTCATCCTTATGAATGTGTTGAACTGGCACAAGGTTATCTCATTCTACATGGGTTCGGAGTGAGTCTTTCATTGGAAAACAATGAACCACTAGCTTGATTATACATTTCTTAGACGGCTAATCCACGACTTCGTTGGGGATTTCTCAAGACACCAGTTCAGCCGAGGCACGAGGAGATTAGAGTCTTTGTGGTAGAGGCTAGAACCAAAGGCGCAGCATTCTCTGATCCGGAAGATTCGACCTTGTCTGTTGCGTTTTGAGTAGGATCACTAAGGGGAATGAACTGCAGGAGCTTCACCCTCAATCAAACTGGATCCGCACTAACCTTGGGGTTCAGATCCGGAGGAGCATTGACGACCTCTCAACCGGCGTTGATCACATATAGCCTACCATAGAAGAAATCATTCACAGTTGAAGAAGACAGTAAGACCGGAATTAATTCAGAAGAACAAAGCATCTCCAAGCCTTAACCATCTTCATATCATTGCATTCACCATCAATTGAGTAACGTTCTTTTTATTTTATTTTTATGCGCTTTAAACAAACAAACAACTTCTCTATCCGCCTGACAAAGATCTACAAGATAACCATAGCTTGCTTCAAATCATAATCCTCGTGGGATCGACCTTGACTCACCTTAGGTATTACTTGGACGACCCAGTGCACTTACTGGTTCAGTTGTGCGAAGTTAAATTTCGCGCACCTAGTTTTTGGCACCGTTGACGAGGATTGTTCGAATTTGGACAACTAACGGATTATCTTGTTGCTTAGATTATGTATTGTCTTTAATTATTGAGTCTTTTATTTTCCTTTTTTCAAAAAAATCAAAATCAAATTTTTTTTTCAAAAATCTTTCAAAACCTTTTCTGTATTTGGCTATGTATTTCCTTTTGAGTTTCTTACTTTGAGTCTTACCTGTTTCTTGTTTTGTTTTTCAAAAATTTTTCAAAAATCTTTGCTTTTCTTTATTGATCTTTATCTTTGGCTTGAGTCTTTTTGTTCTTGTTCTTGTGAAATTTTCGAATTTTGTGTCTTTGGTTTTCAAAATTTTTAAGTTTGGTGTCCTTTGAATGTTCTTGTTTTCTTTGAATCCTTTGAATTTTGTTCTTGGTGTTCTTCTTGATCTTCAAAGTATTCTTGTTTTTCTTTTTGTTTTGATCTTAATAATTTTAAGTTTGGTGTCTCTTTGTGTTTTTCCTTGCAATTTTCGCACACTAAGTGTTCTTAGATCTAAAAATTTTAAGTTTGGTGTCTTTTTGTTATTTTTCTCTTTCTTCATTAAATTCAAAAATAAAAAAAATTAAAATATCTTTTCTTATCTTTATCTCAATTTTCGAAATTTACAAAAAGATTTTCAAATTTTAATTTCAAAATTACTATCTTATCTTATCTCAAAATCAAATCTTTTAAAAAATCATATCTTTTTCAAATTACTATCTTATCTTTTTATCTTTCTTTAAAATTCAAAAATCTTATCTTATTTGAAATTCAAATTTTAAAATTCAATTTCAAATTTTAAAATTCAAATTTCAAAATTCAAATTTTAGAATTCAAATTTCAAAATTTAAATTTCAAATTTCAAATTTCAAAATAAAATATTTTTCAAAAATTATATTTCAAATCTTATCTTTTTCAAATCTTTTCAAATTCCTATCTTATCTTCTTGATACACCACTATTTTATGATATATTTTGGACTAAATTGAGTGGATTTTGTCAACTATTCTCACACTTATTCATGTAAATTGCATGTTTTTAAGTTTCCTTCCTAATTTTGTGCTATGATTTAAAACATGCTTCCTAGGCCTTAAAATTGTTAATTTTTAATTATCCTTTATTACCATTCGATGCCGTGATGTGTTTGTTAAGTGTTTTCAGGTTTATAGGGCATGAATGGCTTAAAGGATGAAGATGAAGCATGTTAAAGTGGAAGGAACACAAGAAATTAAAGACTTGAGAAGCGATGAGCGACGCGCACATATGACTGATGCGTGCATGTGATCAGGAGCATCTTTCAGTGACGTGCACGCGTGGTTTTTGGTGCCGTTGCCGGGGAGTTGTATATGTGTGCTAAGTTATTGGTTGGTGTAAATATATTTATATTTAAATAATTGCATATTTTATTTGTGTGTTTTTTGTTTATTAGTAGTATTTTTATTTATTTTTCTTAGTATATTTTGTTGCCATGAGCTCTATGTCTTTTTTTTATTGAATGATGCGGTCATTACCGGATCCGAGCCTAGTCACATTTGATCCTGAAATTGAAAAAAATATTTCACATATTAGGCGAGCTCGGCGTCGGTTAGCCTCTGAGGGTGGTGAAGGGGTTTCGCCCAATTCACCAATCTTACCCCGAGGTTGAGTCTGAAGCATCATTTGAGGAAGAAACTAACTCCTCTCCTACTAAGTCCATGATGTCTCTTCTATTGATTTAGGTGTAGATACTATGGCAGCTCCTAGAAGGATTACTCTCAAGGAAGCAGGAGCTCCGGATTTTACTCTTCAACCATTTCAAGCGCGTCATCCGAATTTGACTGCCGATTTTGAACTGAAGACCGCATTGATCAATCTACTTCCTAAATTTCATGGTTTACCCGCTCAAGAGCCCATCAAGCACCTTAGAGACTTTCAAATAGCTTGTTCAACTACTAGGCGGCATGGTGCAGATGAGGTTGCCGTTTGGTTATATGCCTTCCCATTTTCTCTTGAGGAAAAGGCAAAAGAGTGGTTCTACACTCAACCCGAAGCTGTTGTTACTAATTGGGATTTACTTAAAAGGGAATTCTTGGACAAGTTCTTTCCACCGGAGGTCACAAATAGATTGAGGAAGGAAATTTCTTGCGTCATTCAAGGTTAATCAGGGACGCTCTATGAGTATTGGGAATGCTTTAGGAATCTCCTTGATTCGTGCTCCCATCACATGATTGACCAGTTGGTGTTAATTAATTACTTCTACCAAGGCATGAAGCCTTAAGATAAGACCCTCTTGGATGCTGCGAGTAATGGCTCTTTGACAAAGTACAAGACGGCGACGGAAGCGTGGAAACTTATCACTGATTTAGCCGAGTCTACCCAACATGCAAGGCAAAGGAATAATCATCCCAAGGCTATTGTGGAAGTTTCTTCTAGTAGTGAGACCGCCGCTTTCACCAAGACTTTAGGAGAGATGACCAATATACTCAAGCAACTCCAACTCAATCAATAACAACCTCCACCCCCTCCACAACAACAATGTCAACAGTTAGCCCCTCAAAGAGTATGTAGAATTTGCGCTTGCTATTCTCACTATATTGATGAATGTCCACAACTCCAAGAGGACAACACCTTGGTGGCTACCAATGTTTATTACAACCGTCCAAATCAAGGGTAATATCAACAAGGCGGTAACTATAATCAAGGTGGTAACTACAATCAAGGTTGGCAAGACAATCCCAACCAAGGATGGAGAGACAACTTCAACCAAGGAGGCAGAGACAATGATGGAAATCAAAGGTGGAATAACAACTACCAACAAAACCGGTATCAACAAAACCCTCCTTACCAACAACAAAATCAAGGCCAAAGATACCAACCACCTCACCAAAGGCAAGCTCAAGCACCTTGGTGAACGAAATCACAATCACACTTTTGCAATTCCGCACAACTAACCAGCAAGTGCACTGGGTCGTCCAAGTAATACCTTACGTGAGTAAGGGTCGATCCCACGGAGATTGTCGGCTTGAAGTAAGCTATGGTTATCTTGTAACTCTTAGTCAGGATATCAATAATTCTCAGATTTAATTGTAAAAAATAAAAGAACATGAAATAAATACTTGTTTTGCAGTAATGGAGAACAGGTCGAGGTTTTGGAGATGCTCCGTCCCCTGAATCTCTGCTTTCCTACTATCTTCTTCTTCACACACGCAAGGCTCCTTCCATGGCAAGCTCGTCACAGTCATCCCTTCTCAGATCCTACTCAGAATACCACAGACAAGGTTTAGACTTTCCGGATCTCAAGAATGACTGCCAATAATTCTAGCCTATACCACGAAGGTTTCAATCTTATATTAGAAACCCAAGAGATACACATTCAAGCTTGATTGCATGTAGAACGGAAGTGGTTGTCAGGCACGCGTTCATAGGTGAGAATGATGATGAATGTCACGGATCATCACATTCATCAGGTTGAAGTGCGAATGAATATCTTAGAATAGAAGCAAGCATGATAGAATGGAAAATAGTAGTAATTGCATTAATTCATCAAAATTGCTTTCAAGATAATGTTTGATTCTTTGTCCATTAACAATGAACTTTTTGTCAGAATCAATATCTTGAAGCTCAACATATCCATATGGTGACACTCCTGTAATCACATATGGTCCCCTCTACCGGGATTTTAATTTCCCGGGGAATAATCTGAGCCTAGAGTTGAACAGCAGAACTTTTTGTCCTGGCTCAAAGACTCTGGATGACAATTTTCTTGTCATGCCACTTTTTTGCTTTTTCCTTATAAATTTTTGCATTTTCAAAAGCATTGAGTCTGAACTCCTCTAGCTCATTTAGCTGGAGCAATCTTTTCTCACCAGCTAACTTAGCATTCAGGTTTAGGAATCTGGTTGCCCAGTAGGCTTTATGTTCCAGTTCCACGGGCAGATGACAGGCCTTGCCATACACAAGCTGGTATGGAGAGGTTCCTATAGGAGTCTTGAATGCTGTTCTGTATGCCCACAGAGCATCATCCAAGCTCTTTGCCCAATCCTTTCTACGGGCAATTACAGTCCGTTCCAGGATTCTTTTTAGCTCTCTATTAGAGACTTCAGCCTGCCCATTTGTCTGTGGATGATACGGAGTTGCTACTTTGTGGCTAATTCCATATCAGACCATAGCAGAGTAAAGCTGTTTATTGCAGAAATGGGTGCCCCCATTACTGATTAGTACTCTGGGAACACCAAATCTGCCGAAAATATATTTCTGGAGGAACTTCAGCACAGTCTTGGTATCATTAGTGGGTGTGGCAATTGCCTCCACCCATTTAGATATGTAGTCTACTGCCACCAGAATGTAAGTGTTTGAGTATGATGGTGGGAAAGGACCCATGAAGTCAATACCCCATACATCAAACAACTCAATCTCTAAGATCCCTTGTTGAGGCATGGCGTAACCATGAGGTAAGTTGCCAGCTCTTTGGCAACTGTCACAGTTACGTACAAACTCTCGGGCATCTCTACAGAGAGTAGGCCAGTAGAAGCCACATTGAAGGACTTTAGTGGTTGTGCGCTCACTTCCGAAATGTCCTCCATACTGTGATCCATGGCAATGCCACAGGATCTTCTGTGCCTCCTCTCTAGGGACGCATCTACGGATCATTCCGTCTGCACATCTCTTAAAGAGATATGGTTCATCCTACAAGTAGTACTTTGCATCAGAAATTAGTTTTTTCTTTTGCACCCTGCTGTACTCCTGGGGTATGAACCTCACAGCTTTATAATTTGCAATGTCTGCAAACCATGGTGCTTTCTGAATGGCAAAGAGTTTCTCATCTGGAAAGGTCTCAGAGATTTCAGTAGAAGGGAGGGACGCCCCAGCTACTGGTTCTATCCGAGACAGGTGATCAGCTACCTGGTTCTCTGTCCCTTTTCTGTCTCTTATTTCTATATCAAACTCTTGCAGAAGCAACACCCATCTTATGAGCTTGGGTTTTGAATCCTGCTTTGTGAGTAAATATTTAAGAGCAACAAGGTCAGTGTACACAATCACTTTTGATCCTACTAAATAGGATCTAAACTTGTCAATGGCATAAACCACTGCTAGCAGCTCTTTTTCTGTGGTTGTGTAATTCTTCTGTGCGTCATTTAGAACACGACTGGCATAGTAAATGACGTGCAGAAGCTTGTTATGCCTTTGTCCCAACACTGTACCAATGGCATGGTCACTGGCATCACACATTAATTCGAATGGTAATGTCCAGTCAGGTGCAGAGATGACTGGTGCTGTGACCAGCTTGGCTTTTAGGGTTTCAAACGCCTGCAGACACTCTGTGTCAAACACAAATGGTGTGTCAGCAGCTAGCATGTTGCTTAGAGGTTTTGCAATTTTTGAAAAATCCTTTATGAACCTCCTATAGAATCCTGCATGCCTCAAAAAGCTTTTGATTGCCTTAACATTGGCAGGTGGTGGTAATTTTTCAATCACCTCTACCTTGGCTTGATCCACCTCTATTCCCTTGCTTGAAATTTTGTGCCCAAGGACAATTCCTTCTGTTACCATAAAGTGACATTTTTCCCAGTTTAAGACCAGGTTAGTCTCTTGGCACCTTTTCAGGACAAGTGCTAGATGATCAAGACAGGAGCTGAATGAGTCTCCAAATACTGAGAAGTCATCCATGAAGACTTCCAGGAACTTCTCTACCATATCAGAGAAGATAGAGAGCATGCACCTCTGAAAGGTTGCAGGTGCATTGCACAGACCAAAAGGCATTCTTCTGTAAGCAAATACTCCAAATGGACATGTGAATGCTGTTTTCTCTTGGTCTTGAGGATCCACTACAATTTGGTTGTAGCCTGAATAGCCATCCAAAAAGCAGTAGTATTCATGGCCTGCTAGTCTCTCTAGTATCTGGTCTATGAATGGTAAAGGAAAATGATCCTTTCTGGTGGCTGTATTGAGCCTTCTGTAGTCAATACACATACGCCACCCTGTAACTGTTCTTGTGGGAACCAGTTCACTCTTTTCATTATGAACTACTGCCATGCCTCCCTTCTTGAGGACAACTTGGACAGGGCTCACCCAGGGGCTATCAGAAATAGGATAAATAATCCCAGCCTTTAGTAACTTAGTGACCTCTTTCTGCACCACCTCCTTCATGGCTGGATTTAGCCGCCTCTGTGGTTGAACCACTGGCTTAGCATCATCCTCCAATAGGATCTTGTGCATGCATCTTGCTGGGATAATGCCCTTAAGATCACTTATGGACCACCCAAGAGCTGTCTTGTGTGTCCTTAGCACTTGAATTAGTGCTTTCTCTTCTTGTGGATTTAAAGCAGAGCTTATGATCACTGGAAAAGTGTCACCCTCTCCCAGAAATACATATTTCAGGGATGGTGGTAGTGGTTTGAGAAGGGGTTTAGGAGGTTTCTCCTCTTCCTGAGGGATTTTTAGAGATTCTTTTATTTCCTCTGGTTCCTCCAGATCAGGCTGAACATCTTTAAAGATGTCCTCTAGCTCTGATTCAAGACTCTCAGTCATATTGATCTCTTCCACCAAAGAGTCAATAATATTAGTGTTCATGCAGTCATTTGATGTGTCTGGATGCTGCATAGCTTTGACATCATTTAACTTGAACTCATCCTCATTGACTCTCAGGGTCACTTCCCCTTTTTGTAAGTCAATAAAAGTTCGTCCAGTTGCTAGGAAAGGTCTTCCTAGAATGAGAGTTGCATTCTTGTGCTCCTCCATTTCCAGCACTACAAAGTCTGCGGGAAAGGCAAATGGCCCAACCTTGACAATCATGTCCTCAATCATGCCTGATGGATATTTAATGGAGCCATCAGCAAGTTGAAGACATATCCGGGTTGGTTTGACTTCTTCAGTCAAGCCAAGCTTTCTGATAGTGGATGCAGGTATTAGG
>NC_029788.2:95608954-95618941 GCF_000816755.2 Arachis ipaensis
ATCTTGGCTTTATATTCTTCAACCTTAGTTGCTGCAGGTTTATTCCCTACAGAGGTGGTTGGAGAAGCCTTCTTAGAGAGGTTACTATCAGCACTTGCAGGTGTCTGATCCCTCACTGGCGTTTGAACGGCAGTACTGGGCAGGGAATGGGCATTTAACGCTAACTTTTCTCCCCTTTCTGGCATTTGAATGCCAGAAGTGGGCATCCACTGGGTGTTTAACGCCAATCTTTCACCCTTTTCTGGCGTTTGAACACCAGAATTATTCCTCTCTGGGCTATTGCTGTCCTCAGAGGGATTTTGGGTAGTGGTTTGGTTATCCTCTGTCAGTTGTTCCTTTCTTAGCTTTCTGCTACTTTGAGCTGATTTATTCAATGTCTTCCCGCTCTTTAGTTGTACAGCTTGGCATTCTTCTGTTATCTGTTTAGATAGCTGCTGTCTTGTCTGATTCAATTGTGCTTCCATATTCTTGTTAGCATTTTTAGTGTCTTGGAGCATCTTTTTAAATTCTGCTAATTGTTTTGTCATAAGGAGTAATTGTTGATTAAGCTCAATAATCTGTTCTTGAAGATTAGGATCAGTAATTACTGCCCTGGCCTCTTCCTTTATGTAGGACTCACTGCTAGAGTACAAATGTTGATTTCTAGCAACCGTATCTATGAGTTCTTGAGCCTCTTCAATCGTCTTTCTCATGTGTATAGATCCACCAGCTGAGTGGTCTAGAGACATTTGAGCTCTTTCTGTAAGCCCATAGTAGAAGATGTCTAACTGTATTCACTCTGAAAACATTTCAGATGGGCATTTCCTTAGCATCCCTCTGTACCTCTCCCAAGCATTATAAAGGGATTCATGATCCTCTTGTTTAAAGCCTTGGATGTCCAGCCTTAGCTGTGTCATCCTTTTTGGAGGGTAAAATTGATTCAGGAATTTGTCTGTTAACTGTCTCCATGTTTTAATGCTTGCTGTGGGTTGGTTATTTAACCACCTCTTAGCTTCATCTTTTACAGCAAATGGAAACAATAATAATCTGTAGACATCCTGGTCCACTTCTTTATCACGTACTGTGTCAGCAATTTGTAAGAACTGTGCCAAAAACTCAGTAGGTTCTTCCTGTGGAAGACCAGAATATTGGCACTTTTGCTGCACCATGATAATGAGATGAGGATTTAGCTCAAAACTGCTTGCTTTGATGGGAGGTATACAGATGCTACTCCCATATGCAGCTGTAATGGGGTTAGCATATGACCCCAGAGTCCTTCTGGACTGTTCATTTCCACTTATGTCCATGACGGAGAAAAGGAAATATGAATTGCAAATAAATTATATTTTTAAAAATTTTTTTTATTTTATTTAATTAAAAGTAGCCGAATAAAATAAAATGAAATAAATGAAAAATAAAATAAAAGTTTCGAAAATTAGAAGAAAATGAAATAAAGGCAAATTGAAAACTAAATTAATTAATTAATTAAAAAGATTTTGAAGAAAAATGCTTAGTTAATTTCGAAATATGAAAGAGGAAAGTAGTTAAGTGATTTTTTGAAAATGATTTTGAAATTAGAAATCAAAAAGATATGATTGAAAATTATTTTGAAAAAGATATGATTGAGAAGATATGATTGCAATTTATAAAAAGATATGATTGAAGAAATTAAAAAGATTTGATTTTTGGAAAAGATTTGAAAAGATCAATTTTTGAAATTAGAATTTTGACATGACTAAAAAAAAGATATGATTTTGAAAATCTTTGACTAATTTAATGCAAAATTTTGAAATTTATGAGTAAAATAAGGGAAAGATTTTTTTTTTTTTTTGAATTTTAATGAGGAAAGAGAAAAACAACAAAATGACACTAAACTTAGAAATTTTAGATCAAAACAAAGAGAACAAACAAGAAAACTTTGAATGTCAAGATGAACACCAAGAACAAATTTTTGAAAATTTTTTAAGTAAATAAAAGCACAAAAACATACCAAACTTAAAATTTTTAGAAAATCAAACACAAATTTTCGAAAAATTAAAGGAAAACACAAAGAAGACACCAAATTTAGAATTTTTAAAGATCAAGAAACAACTAAGAGTATGCAAATTCGAAAAATTAAAAGAAAGTAAAAGCATGCAATTGACACCAAACTTAAAATATGAAACTAAACTCAAATAAAAGACTCTAAACCAACAAAAATAAAATATTCCTAATCTAAGCAACAAGATAAACCGTCAGTTGTCCAAACTCGAACAATCCCCGGCAACGGCGCCAAAAACTTGGTGCACGAAATCACAATCACACTTTTGCAATTCCGCACAACTAACCAGCAAGTGCACTGGGTCGTCCAAGTAATACCTTACGTGAGTAAGGGTCGATCCCACGGAGATTGTCGGCTTGAAGCAAGCTATGGTTATCTTGTAACTCTTAGTCAGGATATCAATAATTCTCAGATTTAATTGTAAAAAATAAAAGAACATGAAATAAATACTTGTTTTGCAGTAATGGAGAACAGGTCGAGGTTTTGGAGATGCTCCGTCTCCTGAATCTCTGCTTTCCTACTATCTTCTTCTTCACACAAGCAAGGCTCCTTCCATGGCAAGCTTTATGTTGGGCATCACCGTTGTCAATGGCTACTTCCCGTCCTCTCAGTGAAAATGTTCCAAATGCGCTGTCACGGCACGGCTAATCATCTGTCGGTTCTCGATCATGTTGGAATAGGATCCATTGATCCTTTTGCGTCTGTCACACGCCCAACAATCGCGAGTTTGAAGCTCGTCACAGTCATCCCTTCCCAGATCCTACTCAGAATACCACAGATAAGGTTTAGACTTTTCGGATCTCAAGAATGACCGCCAATAATTCTAGCCTATACCACGAAGGTTTCAATCTTAGATTAGAAACCCAAGAGATATACATTCAAGCTTGATTGCATGTAGAACGGAAGTGATTGTCAGGCACGCGTTCATAGGTGAGAATGATGATGAGTGTCATGGATCATCACATTCATCAGGTTGAAGTGCGAATGAATATCTTAGAATAGAAGCAAGCATGATAGAATGGAAAACAGTAGTAATTGCATTAATTCATCGAAACACAGCAGAGCTCCTCACCCCCAAAAATGGGGTTCAGAGACTTATGCCGTAGAAGATACAATATGAAACGTGTAAAGTGTCATGAGGTACAAGATGAATTACTAAAAGTAGTTTTTATAGTAAACTAGTGACCTAGGGTTACAGAAAATGATTAAGCTAGGGTGTTTAGTGTAAAACAAATCCACTTCCAGGGCCCACTTGGTGTGTGCTTGGGCTGAACATTGAAGCTTTCATGTGTAGAGACTTTTCTTGGAGTTAAACGCCAGCTTTTGTGCCAGTTTGGGCGTTTAACTCCAGCTTTTATGCCAGTTCTGGCGTTAAACGCCAGAATTCTTAAGCTGACTTGGAACGCCGGTTTGGGCCATCAAATCTTGGGCAAAGTATGGACTATTATATATTGCTAGAAAGCCCAGGATGTATACTTTCCAACGCAATTGAGAGCGCACCAATTGGGCTTCTGTAGCTCCAGAAAATCCACTTCGAGTGCAGGGAGGTCAGAATCCAACAGCATCTGCAGTCCTTTTTCAGCCTCTGAATCAGATTTTTGCTCAGGTCCCTCAATTTCAGCCAGAAAACACCTGAAATCACAGAAAAATACACAAACTCATAGTAAAGTCCAGAAAAGTGAATTTTAAATAAAAACTAATAAAAAATATAATAAAAACTAACTAAAATATACTAAAAACATACTAAAAACAGTGCCAAAAAGCATATAAATTATCTGCTCATCACACCTCAACTCAACCAACCACAAGTCCCCCAAATTACCTACCCTCCTTCTTCCTCCAACCAAGATGAAACACTCCGTTCTATTCTTCAAGGACAAAAAGAGCTTCAAACTTCACTTACCTCTAGTTTCACCGGTCTTACCTCCACTCTCTAAGCTCTTATATCCTGTATGGAACCACCCCCTACCTCCAACACTCAAACTTCAAGCTCTAGTGCACTTCCCTCTCAACCCTTACCCAACCCCAAGGGTGGGATCAATACCATCACTTTGAGGTCCGGCACTACATTTCATGAGAGGAGTCTCGAGGAGCCAAGCTCAAAAGAAGCCACTCAAGATGAAGATGTTGTTGAGGTAGAAGATGTGGAAGACGAGGATGAGGTACAAGAGGCGGTTGAAGAAGAAGTTGCTCAACCAAGGGATGGAGTTTCTAAGGAAGACAATGTTCTGAATGAGGCCATTCCCATTCCCTTTCCACATCTAGCTAGGAGGACTAAAAAGCAAGTGGAGTTAGATCCCAAGATGGTGGATATCTTCAAAAAGGTTGAGGTAACTATTCTCCTTTTGATACTATTCGTCAAGTTCCTAAGTATGCTAAGTTTCTAATGGATTTGTGCATGAATAAGGAAAAGATCCATGATTTAGAAACTATTCCTTTGGGTAGCTTGATTTCTGCTTTGATGGGTGCTATACTGGAGAAATGTGGTGATCCCGGTCCTTGTATGGTTACTTGCACTATAGGTGGTGTACAGTTTGTTGATTGCATGTGTGACTTAGGTTCCTGTGTTAGCATTATGTCATTATCTGTATATGATGCTTTGAAGCTTCCACCATTGAAAAGGTTGGCAGCCCGTTTTGTGTTGGCAGATAAAAGCATAATCTCAGTGGTTGGCATAGCGGAAGACGTCTTAGTGAGCATTAAGGGGTTGATTTTTCCTATTGATTTCTACATTCAAGAGATTCCCCCTAATGACTTAGGAAGACCATCATATATCTTTCTTGGAAGACCGTTCTTCAAGATCTCTCAGTTTAAATTGGATGCTTTCTCGGGTACATATTCCTTTGAAATAGATGGAAGAGCAGTGAGTTTCAACCTTGATGAAGCTATGAAGCATCCACCGAAAGATCACTCTATCTTCCAGTGTGATATTATTGATGAAACTTGGCCAAATTTCACCGAGAGATAGTTGATGAGAAGAACATGATTTAAGGTGCAAGTGTGGGAAGCACCCTGAGTAGACTGAAGACACCTTGCTACCTCTAGTGGTCCCGGATGATCAGGTGCCAATCCATGAGCTGACTATGGAGTTAAAGCCCCTTCTACCTCACCTCAAGTATGCTTATCTTGAAGACAATCAAAAGCTCCCAGTGATCATTGCAAAGGAGCTTACTCCTCAACAAGAGGAGCGACTACTTAATGTACTGAGAAGAAACAAGAAAGTTATTGGGTGGAGTTTGGCGAACATAGTAGGTATAAACCCTCAAGTTTGTGAGCACCATATTTTTCTAGAGGAGGGAGCCAAGCCTATCTGCCAACCTCAAAGGCGGTTGAACCCCACAATTCTAGAAGTTGTGAAGAAGGAAGTGACTCGATTGCTTGAAGCCGACATTATCTATCCAATCTCGGATAGTGAGTGAGTTAGTCCAGTACAAGTGGTTCCGAAGAAGTCTGGCATCACAATAGTGAAGAATGAGAATGGGGAACTCATGGCTACAAGGGTGCAGAATTCTTGGAGAGTGTGCATCGACTACAGGCGCTTGAACTTGGCCACTCGCAAGGATCACTATCCACTACCTTTCATCGATCAAATGCTTGATCACCTATCAGGTAAATTACACTATTATTTTTTAGATGGTTATACTGGTTATTTTCAGATCCATATTGCTCCAGAAGATCAAGAGAAAACAACTTTCACATGCTCCTTTGGAACGTATGCATATAAAAGAATGCCTTTTGGTTTATGTAGTGCACCTGTTCCGTTTCAAAGGTGCATGATGAGTATCTTCTCAGATCTTCTTGAGCATTGTATGGAAGTATTTATGGATGACTTTAGTGTCTATGGTGATTCTTTCGATCTTTGTTTGGATTAATCTTGCTAGAGCATTAGAAAGATATGCTAGTTCAAACCTTGTACTTAATTTTGAAAAATGTCATTTTCTGGTAAAGCAATGTATTGTTCTAGGCCATGTTTCTAATACTGGTATATCTGTTGATCTTGCAAAGGTTGATGTTATTTCTGGTTTACCTTACCCCTCTTCTGTGAGGGAAGTTCGTTCTTTTCTTGGTCATGCAGGTTTCTACCGGAGTTTTATAAAGGACTTCAGTAAGGTTGCACTACCCCTTTCCCGTCTGCTGCAGAAACACGTAGAGTTTGACTTGAGTGAAGACTGTAAGACGCATAAATTTTGAAAAATTTTATTATGAACCAATTTCAAATTTATTTATTTATTAGGGATTTTATTTTCATAAATTATTTTATTGAAAATAATTAAATCAGGTTTTGATAATTAAAATATAAATTTTACTTATTTCATTATTATTGAATAATTTTCTATACTTAAATTATAAAATTTAGCAGTTGTAAAAGAATAAGAATTTTATATGATTTAGTTTAAATAAATGAGATTTTAGAATTTAATATTTTAATTTCATAAGCAAAGAAAATAAATTATATCATCTCTAATTTTAAATTAAGATGTTTGATTAAAATCTAACTAGCAAATTGATAATTAAGTAATATTGAAGTAAATTCAAAGGATTAAATTAAATTTTGAATTAATAAAATGTACCCTAATTTGATTAGAATTACCAAATCCTAATTAACCCAAATATTCCCAAATTGAATCCTAACCTCCCTAATACTAACAGCATTGCCACCCACCCCCCCAAAACCCTCAGCCACTCACCCATTCACCAAAACAAAAAAAAAGAAGAAAAAAGAAAAGGGAGAAAGAAGAGGGAGAAATGGAGAAGGGACAGAGAGGAGAGGGGGAAACTGAGAAAAAAGAGTGCCGGAGGGTCTTGCCGCTATCGTCGCCGCTAGATCAGCCGCGCGCGAGAGAGAGAAGGTTTGCAGATGAAAGGCGCACGGACCCACGCCCTATCGTTGTCATTCACGGGGGCCACGAGCCGTGTCGCTGTCGCTGAGGAAGGAAGGAGCACGAGCTTCCGCCACCACCGTCGCCGGCGATGTTGCGAGGAGGAGAGAGAGATTGCGCAGAGGGAGATTGATGAGTTATTTTGGTGGAGGAACGAATCTCTCCCAAAACAACACAAATCTAACCGGCAAGTGCACCGGGTCGCATCAAGTAATAATAACTCACGGGAGTGAGGTCGATCCCACAGGGATTGAAGGATTGAGCAATTTTAGCTTAGTGGTTAATTTAGTCAAGCGAATCAAGATTTGGTTGAGTGATTTGTGATTTGCAGAATTTAAATTGCATTGAAAGTAAAGGGAATAGGTAATTGACATGAAATTAAAGAGAACTGGAAGTTAAAGTGCTGTAAAAAAAACTAAAAGGGAAGCTCCAAGCAAAACCGAAAAGAAAAGCTATTCTAAAAAAAACTAAAAGGGAAGCTCCCTGATGAACTTGAATTCTATTCTATTTATACACTTTCTTCAAATGATCTTCAAGCCTTGAGTTGGGCCTTTGCTCTTGGTGAAATTGGGTTGAAAGAGGCCTTGGTTGATTGCTCTTGGAGTTTGAAGGGGAACCAAAACGAACCAATTGAACCGGGTTGGAGTTTTGCAAAAGTTGGACCAAAAGTTTGAGCAAAAGTTAGGGGCCAAATTTTCATATCAGCCCTCTTGATTTGCTGCTATCCACGTTGGGGCAAAAGTTAGGGGTCTAACTTTTGCTCCAACGTTGGCTTTACCTTGTGCACTTGTGGCGCCAACGTTAGCCACCAAGTTAGGGGCTATTGGCGTAAACTTTTGCTCCTCCCCTTGTGATTTTCATGTGCCAACGTTAGCCCAAAAGTTAGGGGCTAACGTTGGCGCAAACTTTTGGTGGCCAGGGAGGTTTTTCTTATGCCAACGTTAGCCACCAAGTTAGGGGCTAACGTTGGCGCAAACTTTTGGTGGCCAGGGAGGTTTTTCTCATGCCAACGTTAGCCAAAAATCTACCCAATTAGCTTGCTTATGGCTCAAGAAAGTGCACAATTCAATTGAAAACTAAAGAAAAAGGCTAGTGAAACTAGGCTAAGATGACTTGTCATCACAACACCAAACTTAAAGCTTGCTTGTCCCCAAGCAAGAAATGATTTATTGAGAAGAAAGAATGAAATGGAAGAGGATGTTCATGCTTGTAGAGTATTATTGGTAGTTCATGGGGTTTTATGTGGATATGTACACACTCACCTCTTATTGACTCTTAAGCCTAGAAAGCCCCCTTCAAGCTTCAAGTAACATACTGCTATGACCTCTCATTATTCCTTTATCCTTGGCTATTATCTTGTTCATAAGCTTTATTTGAGTGTCATGTGTAGCAAGTTCATTTCCTTTTCTTTATAACGGGGGTGGAATGTGGTTGCTGGAAGTTATTTGTAGGGGTAGTGTGGTAGTTTTGGGGGTTAGATGTTGGTGCGGAAATGCTATTTTGATGAGTTTGTGGATTGTGGTGGGGGGGTTGATATGTATTTTGTGGTTTCTTGTATTGATTATTATTAGTGTTTTGCTGGTCGTGGTTTGAGTAAGTTGTGTTTCTTGAGTTATTTTGGTTTGAGTTTTTCTGCCACGGTTGCTGGCTGTGGGTGTGGTTATCTCCCCATCTGAGATATCTTCAGCCTGATGACTCTTTGAGGTGGATAGAATTTGGCTAGAAATTTAGTTATCAAGTCATCCCAACTAGTGATGCTTCCTTGGGGAAAAGTTTCAAGCCATTGTGCGGCCTTGTCCCTTAATGAGAACGGGAACATCAGAAGCTTGTAAGTTTCAGGATTCACACCATTGGACTTGACAGTGTCACAAATCCTTAAGAAGGTAGATAGATGTTGATTTGGATCCTCCAACGGTCCTCCCCCAAAAGAGCAATTGTTTTGGACTAAAGTGATGAGTTGTGGCTTTAATTCAAAGTTATTTGTATTGACATTAGGGATGAGAATGCTGCTTCCACAATGTCTAGCATTTGCAAAGGTATAGGAAGCCAAGACTCTCCTCTGGGGTTGACCATTGTTGTTGGCCATTCTCACTGGTGGATTTGTTGGATTTGTTGAGTGTTCCTCTAATTCATGATATTCTTCATCTGATTCTTCCTCTCCAGCAGCATTTTTTTCTCTTGCTTCTCTTCTTAGCCTTCGGAGGATTCTTTCGTCAGTTTCATGAAAGGTAGGGATCTCTCTTCTTGTATCTGACATACAATCAAAACACAAGAATCACACAATACCAGAAAAGCAATAATACTTCAATCCATGGCTGAAGTGAAATATTAGTTAGCTTAGGCAAAAATTCAAACAGTTAGTGGGTTAATTGAAAATTAAAGGAACAGAAAATAAAAATGCTAGATCTAAATCACCACCTCACTTAATCATTGTCAATCTAATCAATCCCCGGCAACGGCGCCAAAAACTTGATGAGTTATTTTGGTGGAGGAACGAATCTCTCCCAAAACAACACAAATCTAACCGGCAAGTGCACCGGGTCGCATCAAGTAATAATAACTCACGGGAGTGAGGTTGATCCCACAGGGATTGAAGGATTGAGCAATTTTAGCTTAGTGGTTAATTTAGTCAAGCGAATCAAGATTTGGTTGAGTGATTTGTGATTTGCAGAATTTAAATTGCATTGAAAGTAAAGGGAATGGGTAATTGACATGAAATTAAAGAGAACTGGAAGTTAAAGTGCTGAATCTTAAAGAGAAAGAAATTAAATGGCAGAAACTTAGAACGCAAGAAATGTAAATTGCAAAATCTTAAAGTGAAAGAAATGTAAATGACTTGAATTGTAAAGGGGATTGGGACTTGGATTTGCAGAAATTAAACAAGGAAAAGTAAATTTGCATCAAACAGAGAAGAAGAAGATGATTTGGATCAAATCGGATCTGAAGCAAAGCAAGTAAATGAACATGAAAACAGTAAACAGAGAATTGGAAATTAGAAAGTTCAGATCTCAGGACCCAGAGACTAGAAAACCAAGTCTAGATCTCAATGCCTTCCTAGATCCAATAAGAACACTTGCAAGAGAATTG
>NC_029788.2:95620220-95621311 GCF_000816755.2 Arachis ipaensis
ATAAAGAGTGCTGGGCAAGAACAAGGAAGAAGAGAGATCAATTCTCCTCCCAAATTCTCTTGAATTAAAACAACAATGCTAAGAAAAATAAAAGTAAGCTCCAAGCAAAACCGAAAAGAAAAGCTATTCAAAAAAAAACTAAAAGGGAAGCTCCAAGAAAAACCGAAAAGAAAAGCTATTCTAAAAAAAACTAAAAGGGAAGCTCCCTGATGAACTTGAATTCTATTCTATTTATACACTTTCTTCAAATGATCTTCAAGCCTTGAGTTGGGCCTTTGCTCTTGGTGAAATTGGGTTGAAAGAGGCCTTGGTTGATTGCTCTTGGAGTTTGAAGGGGAACCAAAACGAACCAATTGAACCGGGTTGGAGTTTTGCAAAAGTTGGACCAAAAGTTTGAGCAAAAGTTAGGGGCTAACTTTTGCTCCAACTTTTCATATCAGCCCTCTTGATTTGCTGCTATCCACGTTGGGGCAAAAGTTAGGGGTCTAACTTTTGCTCCAACGTTGGCTTTACCTTGTGCACTTGTGGCGCCAACGTTAGCCACCAAGTTAGGGGCTAACGTTGGCGCAAACTTTTGCTCCTCCCCTTGTGATTTTCATGTGCCAACGTTAGCCCAAAAGTTAGGGGCTAACGTTGGCGCAAACTTTTGGATCAGCCCTCGCTGCTATCCACGTTGGGGCAAAAGTTAGGGGTCTAACTTTTGCTCCAACGTTGGCTTTACCTTGTGCACTTGTGGCGCCAACGTTAGCCACCAAGTTAGGGGCTAACGTTGGCGCAAACTTTTGCTCCTTGCTCCTCCTTGCCAACGTTAAGTTAGGGGCTAACGTTGGCGCAAACTTTTGGTGCCCAGGGAGTGATTTTCAAGTTCCAACGTTAGCCCAAAAGTTAGGAGTTAGGATTGGGGCTAACTTTTCACCCAAAAGTTTGTGCAAAAGTTTGAGGCTAACTTTAGGTCCAGCTTTTTGCTTCCTGGTTCAATTTCACTTATTCCATTGTCTTCTCTTTACTCCTAGCTATTCCTTCTTGCTTCAACCTTTCTCCAAGCTTTCTTCACCTATCATTAATCAACCAAACACATCAAAGCTATTCTT
>NC_029788.2:95624732-95684851 GCF_000816755.2 Arachis ipaensis
CCAACGTTAGCCCAAAAGTTAGGGGCTAACGTTGGGGCTAACTTTTCACCCAAAAGTTTGTGCAAAAGTTTGAGGCTAACTTTAGGTCCAGCTTTTTGCTTCCTGGTTCAATTTCACTTATTCCATTGTCCTCTCTTTACTCCTAGCTATTCCTTCTTGCTTCAACCTTTCTCCAAGCTTTCTTCACCTATCATTAATCAACCAAACACATCAAAACTATGCTTAAAATCATGAGATATTCATTCTATCCTAATATGCAACAATTATGGCTTTAAATCTCATGAAATTGCATTAATTCATACATGGTTGATTAAATCAAAGGAAACATGAAAATCTACCCAATTAGCTTGCTTATGGCTCAAGAAAGTGCATAATTCAATTGAAAACTAAAGAAAAAGGCTAGTGAAACTAGGCTAAGATGACTTGTCATCAGAGATGCAGAGAGGAAGAAGGATTCGCGCCGCCAGCTGCATCCGCAGGAGGAATTGCCGCCGTTCGTGCCTCCCATCGATGTCAGCTTCGCGCCGAGCTCCCATGGCCGTCGCCGCCGGAGCTGGTAACCGGAAGAGAGGAGGTGACGGTGCTAGGAGTTGCCATACTATTTTATCTCTGCACATTGAAGGATGCTGGAAAATGTTGTTGCAGTTGCCGGAGGGCGCTCTTACCGTTCCAAACCCCATCTGGTTCTAGTTTTGGTTCTGGCCCGATTTGTTTAGGCTGGTTTCGGTTCTTCTGAGTGCTGGAATTGCCGCCGCTGCTCTGTTTCCATAGGTCCCCTAATTACAGTAAGCTATTCCTCATTTCAAACACTCATAATCGTCATTCTGTTATAAGTTACTGAGAAATTTATGGTGGTATTTGTTATATGATTGAGTTTCGGTTATTATATGTGCGATTAGAGTTGCTGTGCTTGTCGGGAGTTGTCACTGAAGCTGTTGGGCTCGCCATGGTTACACCCAGGTTGCTGCTACATCACTGGAGACCACAGCTAAAGCCTTTGTCTTCTTGGGTTTCTATTGCCGCGAATTATTTAGTTGTACGCCGTCGCCGAAACTGGTCCAGATTTACCGGTAACTGTTTCTTCCTTTCTTGAATTTGTTCCGCTTCTATTTTGTTCCACTATTCTTATTATTGTTGGTGTCTCTACTGCCTTAATCACTCTGAGTGATGTTACTGCCGCTAGGACGGCAGGTCAGATTCCTGTTCTTCTGCCGCTAAGAGCTGACACCTGAACTGTTCCTAATGATTCTAGTCAGATATCTTTTTCGATTCTAGGTCTTTTACATGTTTTACTATTTTTTTGCCATGCTTATTCTGATTCAATTTTTGAATATGTACTTGTTTGGGTTTCTTGAAGTTTTTTCAGCTACTGTAATTGCGATTTGTAATAATGCGGTCGCTAGAAGAGGTATTAGAGCTGTTGCTACTTTTGTGGGGTTAATACTAATCACTGTTTCCATAAACTAAAAGGAGAGGGAATTATCATGATAAATTTGTGCGAACTCGGTTAATCGAGGTAAGGGTTTTCTTAAAATTTATTTTATCGTACAGAGTTGTTATAAATATATATTAATGTGAGAAACATATGTTTGTGATTATGATTGTCTTATAGATGTGGTTGTTTGCTGGACTGAATGACTGATTGCTTGATTGCTTGAGTAGTTTGTGATTGTTGAAAAGAAATTAGTTTGAAAAGTTATTTAGTTGATTATTATGAAAAGTGGTTTTTCTTGATTTTGAAGTTATTTTGATAATGCAAATGAATCGGCTTTGGAAATGATTTGAAATATGAAAATAAATTGATTCTGGAAGTGATTTAAATTTTGAATTAGTTTGATTATATAAATGATTTAATATTTGAGCTGGTTTAATTTTGACAAAAATTTATTATTGAAAATGGATGAATTTGAAAATAATTTGATATTAGAACTGGTTGAATTTTGGAAAATGATTGAGATTTGGAATTGGTTGATTTGAGGAATGATTGGATGGGACCCGAAAAGGGTGGCAGTGTCCGAGTTTTAGAGGAGATGCTGCCAAAATTTTATAAAATTAGAAGTTTTATTTGAAGTAGTTATTTTTAAAAAAAAATTTTACTTTTATCTGTTGATCCTGCAAAGGTTGATGTTATTTCTGGTTTACCTTACCCCTCTTCTGTGAGGAAAGTTTGTTCTTTTCTTGGTCATGCAGGTTTCTACCGGAGTTTTATCAAGGACTTCAGTAAGGTTGCACTACCCCTTTCCCGTCTGCTGGAGAAACATGTAGAGTTTGACTTGAGTGAAGACTGCATGGAAGCACTTGACAAGTTGAAGATTGCCTTGACCCAAGCTCCTATTGTGAGAGGGCCTGACTGGAGTAGGCCGTTCGAGATTATGTGTGATGCATCTAACTATGCGGTAGGAGCGGCGCTGGCTCAGCCTGAAGGTAAGGATCCCTATATTATTTCTTATGCTTCTAAAACTTTAGATGGTGCCCAGTCTAATTATACTACCACTAAAAATGAACTTTTAGCAATTGCTTTTGCCTTGGATAAATGCCGGGCTTATTTACTTGGAACCAAAATGGTAGTATATTCAGACCATGCGACTTTGAAATACTTGTTAGCTAAGAAAGAGTCTAAACCAAGGTTAATACGTTGGATATTGTTATTGCAAGAGTTTGATTTAGAGATCAAGGATAGGAGTGGTTCCCAAAATTTGGTGGCGGACCACTTGAGTCACTAAGAACATATTAAAAGTGACTCCACTTCTATCAATGATGCATTTTCACTTGATAGCTTGCAAGCAATATCTGAGGTGGTTCCTTGGTATGCACCCATAGCTAATTATTTGGTTAGTCGCACCTTTCCTCCAAATTTTTCTAAGCATCAAAAGGACAAGCTCAAGAGTGAGTCCAAGTATTACATATGGGATATCCCATATTTGTGGAGGTGTGGTGTTGACCAAATAATTAGAAGGTGTGTTCCACAATCCAAAATCCAGTCTATTTTAGAGGCATGCCACTCTTCTGAGAGTGGTGGACACTTTGGTCCTCAAAGAATTGCAAGAAAAATTTTAGACTGCAGATTTTGGTGGCCCACACTTTTTAAGGATGCTAATATTTTCTGTGACTCTTGCCACCAATGCCAAAGGTTTGGAAACATATCCAAGAGGGATGAGATGCCCCAACAACTCATGTTGTTTTGTGAAATTTTTTATGTTTGGGGTATTGACTTCATGGGTCCATTTCCAAACTCGAATGGTTTCTTATATATTCTGTTAGCTGCTGATTATGTTTCTAAGTGGGTGGAAGAAATTCCTACTCGCACTGATGATGCTAACGTGGTTGTTTCTTTTGTTAGGAATATTATTATTTGTCATTTTGGATCACCACGAGCAATCGTGAGTGATGAAGGCTCTCATTTTTGTAACAGAAGAATGACAGGTTTGATGAAGAAACATGCATTCACAAGGTGGCGATGGCTTACCATCCCCAAACAAATGGCCAAGCGGAGGTGTCTAATAGAGAGATCAAGTGCATACTCGAGAAGATTGTTAAACCTCATAGAAGGGACTGGAGCTCTAGACTTGGAGATGCGCTATGGGCTTATCAGACAGCTTACAAGACACCAATCGGCATGAGTCCGTTCCGCCTAGTCTACAGAAAGGCTTGTCACCTTCCGGTAGAGGTGGAACACAAAGCTTACCGGACTGTGAAGGAATGCAACTCAGGATCGGGAGAAGCCGGAATTGAAAGAAAATTACAACTGGAAGAATTGGAGTGCCTTCGGCTAGAAGCGTATGAAAACTCCAGGCTCTACAAAGAAAAGGTGAAGGCAGTACATGACAAGAACATCAAGAGAAGAGAGTTTAGAGCTGGGGATCAAGTCCTTCTCTATTACTCAAGGTTGAGATTAATTTCGGGTAAACTGAGGTCAAGATGGGATGGACCCTACATGGTGGAGAAGGTTGAACCGTATGGAGTTGTCCACCTAAGTCACCCCTCAAGCCCTACCTTCTTCAAAGTCAATGGCCACCATTTAAAGCTGTATCATGGTGCAAAAGTGAAGAACAACAAGGAGATAGAGATCTTCTTCTTGAAGGATCCAGCAAAGGAAGAGGACTGAGCCTATGGACCGTCCAACTTAAGGACGTTAAAGAAAAGTGCTAGGTGGGAGGCAACCCACCATGGTATGATCTTCCTTTTTTTATAAGTGCTATTTTATTTATTTTCTTATATTTGTTTCATTAATTGTCTTTGTTAATTTTCAAATAATCATGTTTCCCTTTTGTTATGAATTATTTAAAAAAAAATGAGCATCTCACGCGTAAGCGTCATCGACGCGCATGCGTCATAGGGATGCTGGCACTCTCTGGTACAAAAACCTGAGAGTTGTGCTGGAACTGTGCGGGTGGGGTTCTTGGCGCACAACCCACCCCACGCATACTGGTGCAAAATTTACAATCCACAAACTAACTGGCAAGTGCACTAGGTCGTACCAAGTAGTACCTCAAGGGGGGCAGGAAGCTGGCGTTGGACGCCAGTTTTTGGCCTTCTAATCCAAAGCAAAGTATGAACTATTATATATTGATGGAAAGCTCTGAAAGTCAGCTTTCCATATCCGTTGAGAGAGCTTTATTTAGACTTCTGTAGCTCTAGAAAAGCTCTTCTAAAAACTCATACAAAAATGTGAATTTAACACTAAAACCTATAAAAACTAAATAAAAACTACTAAAAACTATATGAAAATGAGGTCAAAAAGCAAAAAGCATATCCGCTCATCACTAAGATCTACAAAATAACCATAGCTTGCTTCAAATCATAATCCTCGTGGGATCAATCCTGACTCACCTCAGGTATTACTTGGACAACCCAGTGCACTTGCTGGTTCAGTTATGCGAAGTTATATTCCATGCACCACAAGCCGACAGACCTGAGGTATGATGGGACCCAAGACCCCCAGGAGCACCTGACGGCCTTTGAGGCCATGATTAATCTTGAAGGCGTCAGCGACGCAGTGATGTTCTGAGCTTTCCCAGTAATATTAGTAGGCCCCGCGATCTGGTGGTTCAACGCACTTCCACATGGGTCCATTAAGGCCTTCTCGGATATAACTCATTGCTTCTTAGCACAGTTCACCACGCGCATCGCTAAGGCTAAACATCCAATCAACCTCTTGGGAGTCACCCAAAAGTCAGGGGAACCGACCAGGAAGTTCCTGGATAGTTTCAACGATGAGTGCCTAGAAATTGACGGCCTAACCGATTCGGTAGCTAGCTTGTGCATGATGAATGGCTTACTAAACGAAGATTTCAGGAAGCATCCTACTATCAAGCCCGTATGGACCATGCAGGAGATCCAGAACGTAGCTAGAGAGTATATCAATGATGAAGAAGTTAGCCAAGTGGTGGCAGCCAACAAACGGCAGCTGACCAACCCTCCTCCTCGCCAGCCTGGATACCCAGAGAAAGCGAGAGATCCCCCTAAGGAAGGGGCATCGAGGAAACCGTTCAAGCTGTTTTCCCGGGTGGGAAAGTTCACGAACTACACCCCCTCATGTCTCCCATCGTAGAAGTTTACCAACAGATTGCGAATAAGGACATTCTATCGAAGTCCCCGACAACTAAAGGACAGGAGGCAAGAACAAGAGCTTGTACTGTGATTTTCACAAAGGCTTTGGCCACAAAACCCAGGATTGCTTTAACTTGAAGGACGCCTTAGAGCAAGCCATTCATGAGGGTAAGCTGATCGAGTTGTCTTAGTTCATAAGGGAGCCCAGAAGGAGGGAGCAAGAACGTTCCGAGGAGGATCGCAGCTGGACCATCAAGCCAAAGCAAGCACCCACTGAGAATGCCGACAACGCCTCCACAGTAGTTATTAACATCGTGGTTGGGCGAGATGCACCCCGAAGTCGAGGTCGACAGCAAAAAAGAACACCAAAGTCCTGGTCGTGTCATTGGGAAGCCATAATACTCAATCCAAAGAACCCCTGAAGATATCCTTCGGCCTAGAAGATCAATGGTTTCACGACCTTCCGAAAAACCCACCCATGGTGATCACGGCGAGAATCAGGATGGGCCTAGTCAAACAAATTCTCGTTGACACTGGCGTTGAAGCAAAGAATAGCTCTGAGGTATAACAGCAGGGTGTTGAACAGAAACTTTAAACAAGGTGACTTGATGCTGTGGTGCAACGACATTGGACTGCCGACACCTGGGGAAGGCAAGCTAGCAGCAAATTGGAAAGGCCCACATAGGGTGAGAGAAGCCCTCGGTAAGGGAGCGTAGAAACTGGAACGGCTCGACGGGTGCGAGATGCCGAGAACCTGGAATGCGGAAAACTTGAGAAGGTTCTACTCTTAGGAGGCGACGTCATGACTTATTGGGTTTTTTCCCGTGTCCTATTCACCTTTATTTTATGACTTTTAGATACCTTGCTTTCTCAAATATTTTGTCCTCTTATGAATTCCATGAGCATTTATATGTTGCTATACCGCTTCCATGTTTTAAATATGTTAATGAGTTATGTTTTATGTTGTTTCGTTTGTGCATCTTGCTTTTGCGGTTTCCCGGGACTGATCACCTCGGGGGCAGATCAAATCCAACTAACGGATACCAAATAGACCACGGTTTATAGCCTGTCGGCCAAATGACTAAGCAATAAACATTTTTCAAAGGCACCACGTCGGCCTATCAAGTATTCATTTACAACAAAATAAACAGTTTGAAATCTTAGAAACTACAAATGACTCACAAAAGAAGGCGCCTTGTCGGCCCAAACAAAAAGAAGCACAAAGTTGACACAAGATTTACAAATCACTTTCTTGAAATGTCAACTATTTTACCATCTTGGATGGTCTTGAAAGCCCCAATTGTAAAGGTATCAATGTCAGGAAATAGCAGCTTGACCTGCGCCTTGATCGCCTCTTCAGTACCTCCGATCACCTCGCAAGCATTCTTGACAATTTCCTTGTCTTTCTTCTTTAAACTAGAGACCTCCCCCTTCAGGCCTGCGACCTCGGCCAGCTTTTTTTCCAATTCGGCAACCTTGGCCTCCACTGCAGTCGCCCAACCTGAAGCCTCATCGAGCTGGCTCTCCAAGGTCAACTCGTGGTCAGCAAGGCGGGCCACGATGCCATTAGAACTTTTCAGCTTTTCTTCCTTGTCCTCTAGCTTGGGCTTGATGGTCTCCATCTCCGCTTTCAGGTCACCAATCTCCCGTAGTGACAAACGGTACTTGCCATCTAGCACACCAGCCTATGCTAGAACAGGTTCCGCTTTCCTCGCAATGGTCGCAACATGGAGCATACAACGGTATACCCACCTAGCTTGAGAGGCCAAATGACCACCATGAAGGAAGTCGTCGATGCCTGATAGAAGCTGGGAGTCAATGAATCCCCCGGCATCGAAGTTCTTCTCCATCGTGGTGAGTGCTCCCTCTGGGCTAGACGTCACCTTCCTCTTCCTGGGTTTCTCCACGATGGTTAGGTCAGAACCCATTCCATCCTCAGGCACCTCCTCGGAAGGGGGAATCACATCCTCGGAGGGGGGAATTACACCGGCGCTAGTGCCATCGGTTTCCTGAGGAGGCGATCGTGATTGAACTTCGGGAGTGGGGGAAAGCGAAGCCTTGGCCAAATGGCTTTCCGAACTGTCATCACTGTACCCCGAAAGGAACGGGGCCATCAAGTTGTTGAGACCTACCTTCTCAGCAGCCATGGATACTGAAACAAGAAAGCAAAGCTCAAACGTTAGACCACGTTAAGCAAGTACACAAGTAAAAAAAAAGGGTGCTTTCTCTGTCTCTAAATTAGGCTTCTGCTCTAGCTCCTCAATTTCAGCCAGAAAATACCTGAAATTGTCCAAAAACACAAAAACTCATACCTTATCCAAAAATGTGAATTTAACACTAAAACCTATAAAAACTAAATAAAAACTACTAAAAACTATATGAAAATGAGGTCAAAAAGCATATAAAATATCCGCTCATCACTAAGATCTACAAAATAACCATAGCTTGCTTCAAATCATAATCCTCGTGGGATCAATCCTGACTCACCTCAGGTATTACTTGGACAACCCAGTGCACTTGCTGGTTCAGTTATGCGAAGTTATATTCCATGCACCACAAGCCGACAGACCTGAGGTATGATGGGACCCAAGACCCCCAGGAGCACCTGACGGCCTTTGAGGCCATGATTAATCTTGAAGGCGTCAGCGACGCAGTGATGTTCTGAGCTTTCCCAGTAATATTAGTAGGCCCCGCGATCTGGTGGTTCAACGCACTTCCACATGGGTCCATTAAGGCCTTCTCGGATATAACTCATTGCTTCTTAGCACAGTTCACCACGCGCATCGCTAAGGCTAAACATCCAATCAACCTCTTGGGAGTCACCCAAAAGTCAGGGGAACCGACCAGGAAGTTCCTGGATAGTTTCAACGATGAGTGCCTAGAAATTGACGGCCTAACCGATTCGGTAGCTAGCTTGTGCATGATGAATGGCTTACTAAACGAAGATTTCAGGAAGCATCCTACTATCAAGCCCGTATGGACCATGCAGGAGATCCAGAACGTAGCTAGAGAGTATATCAATGATGAAGAAGTTAGCCAAGTGGTGGCAGCCAACAAACGGCAGCTGACCAACCCTCCTCCTCGCCAGCCTGGATACCCAGAGAAAGCGAGAGATCCCCCTAAGGAAGGGGCATCGAGGAAACCGTTCAAGCTGTTTTCCCGGGTGGGAAAGTTCACGAACTACACCCCCTCATGTCTCCCATCGTAGAAGTTTACCAACAGATTGCGAATAAGGACATTCTATCGAAGTCCCCGACAACTAAAGGACAGGAGGCAAGAACAAGAGCTTGTACTGTGATTTTCACAAAGGCTTTGGCCACAAAACCCAGGATTGCTTTAACTTGAAGGACGCCTTAGAGCAAGCCATTCATGAGGGTAAGCTGATCGAGTTGTCTTAGTTCATAAGGGAGCCCAGAAGGAGGGAGCAAGAACGTTCCGAGGAGGATCGCAGCTGGACCATCAAGCCAAAGCAAGCACCCACTGAGAATGCCGACAACGCCTCCACAGTAGTTATTAACATCGTGGTTGGGCGAGATGCACCCCGAAGTCGAGGTCGACAGCAAAAAAGAACACCAAAGTCCTGGTCGTGTCATTGGGAAGCCATAATACTCAATCCAAAGAACCCCTGAAGATATCCTTCGGCCTAGAAGATCAATGGTTTCACGACCTTCCGAAAAACCCACCCATGGTGATCACGGCGAGAATCAGGATGGGCCTAGTCAAACAAATTCTCGTTGACACTGGCGTTGAAGCAAAGAATAGCTCTGAGGTATAACAGCAGGGTGTTGAACAGAAACTTTAAACAAGGTGACTTGATGCTGTGGTGCAACGACATTGGACTGCCGACACCTGGGGAAGGCAAGCTAGCAGCAAATTGGAAAGGCCCACATAGGGTGAGAGAAGCCCTCGGTAAGGGAGCGTAGAAACTGGAACGGCTCGACGGGTGCGAGATGCCGAGAACCTGGAATGCGGAAAACTTGAGAAGGTTCTACTCTTAGGAGGCGACGTCATGACTTATTGGGTTTTTTCCCGTGTCCTATTCACCTTTATTTTATGACTTTTAGATACCTTGCTTTCTCAAATATTTTGTCCTCTTATGAATTCCATGAGCATTTATATGTTGCTATACCGCTTCCATGTTTTAAATATGTTAATGAGTTATGTTTTATGTTGTTTCGTTTGTGCATCTTGCTTTTGCGGTTTCCCGGGACTGATCACCTCGGGGGCAGATCAAATCCAACTAACGGATACCAAATAGACCACGGTTTATAGCCTGTCGGCCAAATGACTAAGCAATAAACATTTTTCAAAGGCACCACGTCGGCCTATCAAGTATTCATTTACAACAAAATAAACAGTTTGAAATCTTAGAAACTACAAATGACTCACAAAAGAAGGCGCCTTGTCGGCCCAAACAAAAAGAAGCACAAAGTTGACACAAGATTTACAAATCACTTTCTTGAAATGTCAACTATTTTACCATCTTGGATGGTCTTGAAAGCCCCAATTGTAAAGGTATCAATGTCAGGAAATAGCAGCTTGACCTGCGCCTTGATCGCCTCTTCAGTACCTCCGATCACCTCGCAAGCATTCTTGACAATTTCCTTGTCTTTCTTCTTTAAACTAGAGACCTCCCCCTTCAGGCCTGCGACCTCGGCCAGCTTTTTTTCCAATTCGGCAACCTTGGCCTCCACTGCAGTCGCCCAACCTGAAGCCTCATCGAGCTGGCTCTCCAAGGTCAACTCGTGGTCAGCAAGGCGGGCCACGATGCCATTAGAACTTTTCAGCTTTTCTTCCTTGTCCTCTAGCTTGGGCTTGATGGTCTCCATCTCCGCTTTCAGGTCACCAATCTCCCGTAGTGACAAACGGTACTTGCCATCTAGCACACCAGCCTATGCTAGAACAGGTTCCGCTTTCCTCGCAATGGTCGCAACATGGAGCATACAACGGTATACCCACCTAGCTTGAGAGGCCAAATGACCACCATGAAGGAAGTCGTCGATGCCTGATAGAAGCTGGGAGTCAATGAATCCCCCGGCATCGAAGTTCTTCTCCATCGTGGTGAGTGCTCCCTCTGGGCTAGACGTCACCTTCCTCTTCCTGGGTTTCTCCACGATGGTTAGGTCAGAACCCATTCCATCCTCAGGCACCTCCTCGGAAGGGGGAATCACATCCTCGGAGGGGGGAATTACACCGGCGCTAGTGCCATCGGTTTCCTGAGGAGGCGATCGTGATTGAACTTCGGGAGTGGGGGAAAGCGAAGCCTTGGCCAAATGGCTTTCCGAACTGTCATCACTGTACCCCGAAAGGAACGGGGCCATCAAGTTGTTGAGACCTACCTTCTCAGCAGCCATGGATACTGAAACAAGAAAGCAAAGCTCAAACGTTAGACCACGTTAAGCAAGTACACAAGTAAAAAAAAAGGGGGGAGGGACAACCCGACGACTCACCCACATAACTTCTACGGTTCTACCCATCTCACGGTCACCCATCAATAGATGAGGTTATTCTTTCAAAAAATCGCCAATAATACATCGACGATGTCCCGGTTTTGCTGACTTAGACTCTTATAGGTACTCTTTATGAAGATATTAGCCCTGGCACCAAAACTCCAATAGGTTGGTATCTGGCGTTCCACTTCTAAAGTCAGCCAGAAGGGATGCCAGCCCTCGGCGGGTCGCACTTTGAAATATCTTTCCTTGAAGCCATGGAACGAATCTTCGAACAACCTGAAGATTCGCTGACCCTACACGGCTAGGAACGACATGTAGCCCTTCTTATGTTTTCCTTGTTTTGAAGGGTTAGTCAGACGAAAGAAGTAGAGGAAGACTTCTACCGAGACCGGTAGCTTCAAGTATTCGCAGACCATCTCAAAATAGTGAATAGATGCCCAGCTATTCGGATGTAGCTATGATGGCGCCACATCACATCGATTCAAAAGAGAGATAACGAAAGGAGAGAAGGAAGCCGAACCCCCAAGTTGGTAAACATGGGATTGTACACCCACATCCAGTCGTCAACTCGGGGGGTATTCATGTTTATGTGACAAATGCGTTCCCGGTCCCCAGGAACAAAGGTGTCGTAATGCTCCTCCTCGGGACCCCTCCGCAGAGCAGATCGGAGTTGTGAAACTGCTGGAGCTTCTTGAGGGTTATCTTAGAGGCCGTGTCCTTCACGTCAGAAGTGACCCAGATGTAACGGTCTACGGGAGCTATCGGAATGGGTTGCTGCGCCATACTTACAGCGGGGGCACCACTTAAAGATAAAATCGGGAGGTCAGATCATCGGAGAAAAAGAAACTAATGCTACGTTCTGCTACGATCCCACTGTGCACTAGTCTACGATCAATTAAAGGCCAAAATCGATGCACTTAATGGTAACCCCCTGTAAACTACCTAACAATGATGCACTAAACACAGGCGAAACAAATCATCAACGACAGAAGAAAATGGCACAATAATGGTGGCAAAAGTAGAAATAGAACCATAATCATCCATAAGGGTAGAAACAGTAAAAGCTTACCAGGAAATTATGGAGAAAAGAGTCCCAAGGAGAGTGCAGCAGAGTGTGCAGTGATCAAAATCATGAGAAAAAGGGAATGATGGTGAAGGCAAAAATTAGAAGAAGTATAAAGGAATAAGGAATGAAAAGGAGAATACAAGAGAGTAAATGACACTGGAAAGCGTGAAAGTCAGGGGAAAAAGGGATTTTTTACCCAAGTTTCAAATAAGCCATAATGAGCATTAAATGCTCAGTGCGAGAATCAAGGAAACATTTCTAGTAACTGGTAAAGGCAGTTCGTGCGTTAAGGGCACGGACACCATCACAGACTCCCGATCCCGAGAGACTCGAGAAGCGAGTAAAGCAAACGTGCCAACTACAAGCTACACCCATACCTGGCATGTTAGGGGCACTGTTCCGGCCCAACCCATTAGCGACTTGGGTCCTGTCATGAGCGGCCGACCCGACGGGTCTCCCGACCCGAGCTACAAGGGAACCCACCTTCATCTCCTCGCCTACATGGAACCTGGATAGCTAGCAGAAGCTTCCAGGAAGATGGGTCTGGCCACAGAGGGCCCACCCGAGTAACGATTATAATAAGGGAGGGCCCTACCCTCTCCAGAGGTACGTCACCTACCCTAATCCTAATAGTCGCCTCTTGTACAGATACTGACTTGAGCGTTGGAGTCTTTGCAGGTGGCTCCACCACATCTTCAACCTTCCAGCCGAAGGAACTTCATCACTAGTGCCCATCCAGGTCCAGTCGCCCGCAACCCCTAAACTCCAGCACTCATCGAATCTGACTCGTTCAGGACACGAGCAACCAAACAGTATAATTAAAAACTTAATTAAATCTTTGATTGCATGTATTTTGGTAAAAATTTTATATTAATTTTAATATTTTTAACATAAAAGGAACGTAATTACAAAATTAAAAGTAATGTAGGGACCCAATTGAAAAGAAAAAAAGTATAAGGACCTAATTGAAAATTTGATAAAACTATAGGGACCAATAGAATAATTAAACCTATATTATTCGGCCTTTACTTTTAAGATTGTGATGTTTGGCATCTTACTTAGAAAACTCACATTTTCTGAAATATTGTCTTATTGTTGAACTACTTATTTTGAATGCCATGCAGCATGACTTCGTGAAGCCAACTTTATTTACCAATTGTTCTCAAAGTCAAGACGAGAGTGGCAAGCTTCCGGATTGCCCAGTGGGACAAGTCCTCTCTTTCATCAAGGTATTTTGAAATAGAACACATTTGAAAACTAGAATAGATATTAATAAACATATATAATTTTCACGTATGGTGTAAAACAAAATAATTAATTTGTAAAATTGGCAAAGATTAGGACTTTTTACTACTGTCAGATTATTTAAGTTTATATGTTATCGTATGATACGCATATTAAAATTTAATATTTTACACTATGATGTTAAGGAATACGTTCCAATAGAATGCCTGAATACTCGAGCCAACTTGTTGTCAATGGAACGCAAGATTGACATTCTTATTGCTCAGTCCAAAAAAGAAAAGGAAGACGACGTCCAAAAAATAGGATCAATCTCACTGCCCATTTTCGTTGATCATAATTAAGGGGCAAGATGTTAAGCCCATTGTGAAACCCTTTCTATCTTTAAGGCCATTTGTAAGCAAGCTTAGGACATTGGGAGCTAGCACACCCGCAATGGACGTTCTTGTTGATGTGGTTGACAATGACGAGGGTATTGTAGACGTGACAAAATTGTTGTCTAGCAAATCTAATACCAAGACTACTCCAAGCAACCAAAAAAGGGAACAAGTGAGAGCAGAAAATAACAAGAACAAGCTCAATATCAACTTGATTAGTGTGAATTCGAATAAGTCAACTGGTAATATTGGGAGCAACCTCTGAAGGCAAACTTCCCCACAATTGGTATTTATTGCACCATGATATTTAGGGTCCATTTTGATTGGTTGCGATGTTCTTTTTTCCAAGATATATCAAATTAATTTTTTTATTTGAATTAAATAAAATATACCAATTTTCTTCTAGTCTCTAGATAGATGCCAAACATATTTTCATTGGCTTTAGATATGGTCCTTAATTCAAATAATTTGTTCAGCCAAAAAATTTGGTTGTTAATTTGTTGCAGAAAAAGTCTCAGCCAACACCCACAGTTGGAGCCGGTAGAAAATTAACGTTTTTGCCATCAAATGCTAAACCTCCAAAGATTCCAAGACTTGACGAAATAGTTACGAAGAGGCCTCTTATGGGTGGGGAGGCAAGGAACACTGAAGAGCATAGTGCTAAAGGGAACAAAGATAATAAAGACAAAGAAATATACTGTTTCGATGTTACAAGGGTAAGAGTCTTCTATTAAATAATTATTATCATGTACCTAAGATGTTTAGAATAATATTTTTTAAAATAATTTTTGTTATACCATTATCTCCTGTCAAGATGCAATAAGTTCTTATTTCCCTTTAGTTTTCATTATGTTGGAATTTTAAAAGTTATCTAATGTTAATAGCCAAATGATTTTTGTGTTATCATTTTTTCACTGAGATCTCCATATAATTCCTTTTAATAACGTATACATAAATTAAAGTAAACTTCTAATAGCTATGTTAATTTATAGCCAAATTGTTTTTTAACTTGGTAGGGCATGAAATGCAAATTCAAGTCAAACCCAAAGATGGGTCTTAAATCCGAAGAAATTCAGCCCACTGCATTCATATTTTCTACAGAGCTGGATTCAGGGTAACGCTCATGCTTAGTTGCTATAGTATAGTCATTGATTATTAAATTTTTTTTTATCATAATTTGGTTTCATTTTTTTGTTTATTCTATAGAAGATCTTCTAAGATAGGTGATGTGACTACAACTAGAAAGGATTTTGAGTCGCTCTATCCAACACAACAAATAAGTGAGAAGATATTGTACTTGACTATCTTGAAATATGTCCATAATCAGACTTTATTGACATGGAAAAATATCTGGCAGCTTCCTTCAGCTTTTGCTGTAAGGACATTAGTTTGCTATTTATAATGTTATTTATAGTTTGATTATATACATATTAATCTCTTCCGAATTAAAAATAAATATCTAGGATGCCATATTGGATGGAAATAATTTGGATGAGATATTGGTTTCCATGGTCAAACAGTTCATGCAGCCTACTAAGGATCTTCAGTTTGTGAGTGTTATTGACTCTTCATAAATACGCCATGTCATCAAATATTTTCAAATAAAAAAATTAACGAAACAAAGACATATTAATATTTGATACATTATATCTCATGCTTGATGCAGATATACATGCCAATGAGAGACATTGAGCATCGATATCTCATGGTTATCAGCATACATGATAGCGTACTTTGGCAACTGAATTTTTATTTTGAAGATAATGATTTTGAGTGTCGTAGAGACAAGATGACAACAGTGGTTAGTGACATTATAATTAATACCCTCAATCGTTATCCTTCAATTTAGTTGCTTATGAGCATATAGTAAGAGACTCAAAATCTGAAGTTGTTTTATATTTTTTTACATAGGCTGTGACAGTAGAGCACATTTTAAAAAGTGACATTTACAAAGAATGTAAACTTAAGATGAAGGAAAACATGCGGAGATGGAGAATTTATGCTCCAAGAGAAATTCCTAATCGACATCAAAGGTATCAACGCTTTTACAAAATACAATGAATTGATTGTATATTGTTGTTAACTTAAAATGTATCTTGTTATTTTTACTAATTATTTTTCTCAGTTTCAAGACAATTTTCTGTTATTGTTGTGGTGCAGTCGTGATTCTCCATCATGGGTTCTTCAATGGATGAATTTGGAACATGCCTTAGATTCCCAATGTTCTGAAGTTCATGTGGCACGATTTGGTTACATAGAAACTTCATTTGTGAATATGTATTAACAATGTTGTCATAGATTTGGCTATAAGTAATTTTGTATTTTTTTTTTCAGTTAGATAAAAATAGCACACAGATGTACACTACAATGTAGTTATTCCATGGGCGATTCAATGAACTCAAGGCTGAGATAGCACCACTTGTTCAAGAGTTTTGGAACATGCATGTACTGAAATGTAAAGTGCATCATAATTATGTCATTGCTTTGTTGACTACATAGAATGACACTTCATATGATTTCTTTCTTATTCTGTTTTTTGGAGTTGTGTCGTCAATTTGAATTGTGATATTTCATGACATTAATGTTTCAAATATTTTATTCGATAGTATATTGCTTATTGTTAAAAAAAAAACGTGGGCCATGTTCCATCCACAAATCTCAACAGTTTTATATTTATATGATTATTAAATTGCTATCTTTAGGTTTTGTTTTTCAAATAATAAGTTTATACGTACTTGTAAATTAATTATGATAAAAATTTAGTTAACATATTAGTCCTTGTATTTTTATTACATTTTTAATAAAATCAATATAGTTTACAAAAATTATGATTGGAGTTTTATGTTAACGAAAAATGTGTAATTAAATTTTTAATAATTATTTTTCTAAAAAAACATAAAATACTGAAATATTTACTTTTAGAATATTTCATAATGTATTTTATGACGACTTAAGAATAATTATAATTGGTGAATATATGAATTAAGAATAATTATAAAAGTAATTTTGGTCTCTCTAATATTAAAATTCTAGTTTCATCACTATGTATATATATATAATTGGTGAGTACGAATTAAATATTTTTTTCTGTTGACTACTTATATCAATTTTCTGCAACAAGTTTATGTAACATTATACTAGATTTTATTATAATAATTTATCATCTATCTATCATATACATATTTAGCCAAATTTAACACATCATACATGATAGTGATAAACAATCTTCTATATACCAATCCTTTTCATAATTGTACATGTCATACTCCTAAGCCAAATCACATTTGAGTGGGCTACAACGCTAGAATGCATAGATCTCGTTTAGAAAAGTAAAGCCGAAAATAGAAATCCATGATCTCTTTTCCATATATAATAATAATAATAAGTCTTCCCATAACAACTTAATTGATTGCCTTAAATGAAAATCTACCATTAAGAATAAACAAAAGAAACAGTAATAATTTAGAGTTTAGATAATAACTGAATATTCTAAATATCAACTCTCAAAATTAATCATGAATGAAGCTACATCTAGTCTTAAGGTTCACCACCACTCTGAGTTTTGTATTCCACATTATCCATGCATTCACCATCATAATTTGCCTACAACAATCGAAAATTTATACATCAATGACACTTTAAATTAGCAATGTGGAGTAGTTCAAATATCAAGTGAGTGAATAAAAAATTATATATCATTTTTGTACACGTACATCATTTTGAGGGGCAGAACTACCTTGTATACTGAAAGCCTTTTCCTTGCGCTTTGAACAAGAAGTTTTATTATGACCAGGCTTTTTGCAATTGCTGCAACGTTGGGGCTTTTTCCGACCACTATGCCCTTTAGGATTGGCACCACCTCGCAGTCCAGGTTTCGAAGGCATGCTCCCTTCATCCTCTACTTTATATGAGCTATAAAGATCAAGCATAAGGTTCCTTGCATCATGAAACCTCTCTGTCGTAACACATCCAACCTCTGACATCATCCTAGCACACTCATTGAGGATACAAAATCGAGTAAAACTACTTAACTCAGACATAGATTCTTTTGCTTTCTTAGTCCACCTATGCAACACTAGACATTTAGGAATTTCGCGCACATCCCTACGGACCAATACAAAGATCACAGGGAATGCCTAATGATTCCATACGCATGCATGAACAAGTGACTATGTTAGCATTATACACCCACTCAACCTCCCACACATTTGTTGGTTTGGCATACCTACAAATATAATAAGTTACACTATTGTCTCTTGTTTGGTAATTCACAACTCTCATTGCACCCGTCCGAACAAGAATATGCTTAAATAGAAAGAAAATCTCTCTTGTGTAAGTATCAACAGCACACATCTCAAGGGGTTCAATACAAGTTTGCATAATTGGAACTCCATGAGCATATTCATATTCAGCATAAAATTCCCTAAACCGCATATGGCCTAACATTAATTGGAAGTGCTCAATGAACTCCGACAAGTCATAATAAGTTTTAGTATACTTCCCAATTAGTGAATGCAAACCCTCGTAGCACAATGTAGTCCTAAATCCAGCAAAGAACTTCCCTCGGATGTAACATGTTATCCATGATCGATGTTTCTCATAAATTTCATTTAGCCATTCCTTTTCCTCAACCCCAAATTCCTTTACCAATGTTTGCCACCTGCTACGAAATACTGGAATCTCGTAATCTCCTAACATACAATCCTTAAACTTAGATGTGAAACTAGGACTACACATATTTGTCGTTGCATTACGCAGGAGATGCCAAGTACACAATCTGTAGTGAGTACCAAGGAATACTTCCTCAATCGCATTCTTCATTGCCCTTGTCCCATCAATTATCACATAGGATGGGGCTCTACCATTCATTGCCTCCAAAAATTGTTGCAACACCCATATATAAGTCTCATCAGTTACAATGCATGCAGCAAAGACAACAGTTTGGTTGTGATAATTGACACCTATGAACACAACAAAAGGACATATATTTATTCTTGTTGTATGTAGCATTAAATGCAACAACATCTCCAAACAATTCATAGTCCCCTCTACATAAACCATCACACCAAAAGAGATTTAATAACCTTCCATTTGTCGCTTGAAGCTCTTGGTAGTATAAAGATTTATCCTTTGCAGGCATCTCTTCCAAAAAATTTAATGCTCTACCCACATCCTCTGGAATCTCACGCCTCACCGTATCTATTTGATTGTACATGTCTCTAGGACCATAGTTCAACTTGTCAAAACTGTCACTTTGACTTGCTAGCAAAGCATAAAACCTGGAATATGCTAATTCCCGACTTGCGCATGTTTATGAGTGCAATTTCAGCTTTGGACATCCTCTGATGACCTAGCAATAAGCTATTCAACCGTCCTTCCAATAGTTTGTGATTACGAACATTTGAAAAATGCGTCACATGCCATCTTCCAGTTACCCCTATAAACTTGACTTGGAATTGTGCTTCGCACCCAGTTCTTGTCTTAGTCTTTGGTTCCCTTTTTCTGTTTGGCAAAGTGTACCACTTCTCTAATCTGTATCCTTTCCGAAAACATACAAATTTCTGGATCTAGGTCTCGTCATTTGAGTTTTTCCAATTTTTGTCTTTCCTTGCACTGAAACCCTGGCTCTTTGCAAATCTGTTGTAAAATTCAAAAGCAATGGGTAGGGTTCCAAAGTGGAACTTGTCAACTTCAACCTCACCAATGCTTAAAAAGTCAAGTTTCAGTGAATCCTCAACTGAATCCAATCAATATGCATCATCATAATCATAATCTGTCAATTCTTCAAATATCTCCTCACCGTCTAACTCATCACCTAACTCTTCTTCTTGCTCTTGCAATTGTTGGTCATCTAAATATGACTCATCACTAGAATACTTCTCATCATAAAAAAACCATCCTCATGCTCATACTCGCTTTCATCCATTAGCTCATCCTCTCCCATGAATGACAATTGCAAGAAAATAATCTAAACATAAAGAATAACATAATAAAAATTAAGATCTAAGTACCAAGTACTATAAGACAAAATGCCTTCGGGTAAAGCTCCAAAAATTAGACTTACAAACGAAGACATCAAATAACACCAAAATATGTATGTTATTTATTTTTTGCATAATAAATTAAACACTTCACAATGATAATTAGGCAATAAATTCTTAACAAAGCTTAATAATAAGTTCATATTAGTCTACATAATTTTATCTTAATAGACAAAAATTATTTATCAAATGACTAAAATTCACTATAGAAAAAGTCACATGTCTCAAACTCAAAGAAAACCAATCAAATGAAAAGTTGAGAAAATAAAGAAAAAAAATTAGAGTGGGGTTCCCTTCCTTGAAATCAATAATTTTTTTCAAGTAAATTTATCTTACTTTTCTGTTTTGGCCAATCATGCGAATTCCCTAAATTACACTAATAGAAAAAATTACAAAACATAGTAAACTCACAAATTTCAAATGACATTTCTCCATATCTAGAAGTACAAATTTTTTTAATAAAAAAAAAAGAAATGCAGAGTTTGAACAATTTTTAGTCTATTCAATTAACAAATTAACAATTTTAGCAATTATGAATAAATATCATATCATCACAATAGCTTACAACAACAATCGGTTATGTGCCAATTAAGAATCATTTTAAGTTTTAACTTTCATTTACATACTAGGAGAACAAAATTCAACAACACAAATATGACAATATAATATCCACATCTCAATAGCAATATCATATTTAAAGTAGCATCAATTTGCAAGCAAGTAAAAACTTAACATGCATTACTAGTGAAATACTATGAACTATATCAACTAAGAGGAATTGCCAAATCCAAAAATAAAATAAGTATAAAACGAGTAAATGGGTATTGCAATGAAAAAATTTTGATTTAACTATATTTAAAAATAAAAAAAGCAGATAGACAATTGAAAAATTATTACATTTTATTTAAATAAAAGAAGGTCAAATTTAAATCTTTGTAGTGAATCAAAATGAGGAATGGGCGCCGGTTCACTAGGTCTTCGAGATGCAAAATGGAAAATATGGAACCCAAGTTTGAACATACGACGGCGAGAAGATGATCAGCAGTGTCTTCTCAAAGCTCTGGACGACCATAGAAGTATCACGACCAGAGAGAAAAGCGCGCTAGGTATTGTAGTGGCACAGTAGTGGTCAGGGACTGGCAGCATCCTAGAAGAGTTGCGTGTAGTGACAAGTGGTAGCTTGAAACTTCTAGCACGGCAGCAACATGGTGGAACCTTGAGGTTGTTAGGGAGGCAGTCCTATTTTCTGCTTCAACATAGTGGCTGAAGGAGAGGGTGATTCACACGGTCCAGATTTCTTGTTGTATTCGGGTCGGGTGGGTTTGGGTTTTTCTCTTAGACTTTGTCCATATCCAAAAAAAAAATAACAGGTTAAAATAGAAAATTTTTAATTATAATATTAATAATGTAAAGGAGTTTCAAAACTCCAAACAATACATGAATATTATAACATCCACCTTTAAACTTTAATATATTTCAAATTACAAGTTGAGTTATTGCTTAGGCTTTTTCATTATTTTAAAGATTTTTACATCAAAGCCTATAAATAAAGGGGTAAAGGTTTTTTAAAGAGAGATGCAAAGAAACATAACAAGATTCCTCAATTGTCTTTTCATATTCATGTGACTTCAATTTCAATTACAATGCACCAAAAAATCAAACTATATTTGAATTTCAGTTCCTAAATCCAAAATATTAAACTCACAACACATAGCACTAGGAGAATTTGCATATTTATATCATTCCTAAACCACTAAAAACACAACAAATAATCCATCTGCAATGGCAACGAACAATGGCATCAATATACATCCAAATTCTAAGAACTAATTGTCGTGCACGTCTTTTTTTAAAATTCATTTTCCAGCATCATTTTCATTTCTTGCAACTCTATCTTCCAATTTTTTTAATCTCTCCTGCAGCTTAATTCCTTCCCACGAACATCCTTTATTTTGTATGGACAAAAACATCACTTACCTTTTTACCTTGTTCCCTCTAACTTATCTTTTGCAACTATGATTTTCTGAAATCTAATGACTTATAACCTCTATTGACATGTAATTTGCTCTTATTTTTCTTGCATCAAAATCAAAATTTTGACATATATTACACTGCTAGTTAACTAAACTTTTAATCGATCACCTAAAGAAGAAGAAACCATCCTTACATCAGCATTCCGCTTCATCTCATAGTTCATACATGTCTTAGTTCATACACTTTTTTTCTTCTGTCTTCGAAATCCCACCCCAACAGCACTCCTGTCAACACTATCCTGTCAACCCCCAACCCTACCTTTGGCAACCCCCACCCCACCCTCGGCAATCCCCATGCGATCTCCACCTTATTTCTCACCCATCACCTCACCAGCACCTCTTCTCTCACCTACAGTAACAAATATTTTTAATTTTAAAGTAGATTGGTAGAACAGGGATAGAAAGACAGCAGGCCATTGAAAAAATTAGGAGAGTGAGATAGCTCATAGCTGTGACAAGGATGGAGAGGCAGAATTGTGACAAGTGAGTCAGATAGGGAGAAGGTGTAATACTTTTTTTGGAACATAAACTCATTATATAAGTTTACAATGAGATATAATATTTGATTATAATTATACAAATATGATCATTAAATTAAATACAACACATTTGGTTTTCAGCCACAAAAATAACATACATTACAAAAATAATTATAAAGTTTTACAAGTTATTTATACACCATCTTGTAGAATATACATACTTGAAATAATCCATCTTTCACAAGTTTTCACTATATTTAATCTGAAACCACATACATGTACATAGATGTATAAATATGACATTTTTTATTTATGTTGATTTCAGTCATTTGTCACAAAAAATATCATGACTATCACAGTAATATAAAAATAATTCTTTTAATACGATGTAAATATGTCTTATATGATATCTCTATTTTTTTTTCATTTTTCTTCATTTGCTTGTCTCACACATAAAAGACTTTTTTGGGAAATTCTCACCTCTAGAAAAAAATATATTTATTTAAAACTTTAATACCCTCTCTCTCTTTCTATCTCTCTCTCTGGGCAGCACTGTATTATTCGACTCATTATTCCTGATTAATTTTTATTACATTAAATCTCATTGTGTCTATTATTTTCTAATCATATAGTGGTTAAAACTAATTTTAACTATATATTATACTTAGTAAAAATGGACATCTATATTATTACCTTATTTTTGTATAGAAAAGAGAATAAAATTAAATACATTATGACAAATATTTATTTAAAAAAATATTACAATTCTTTCCATCTTTTATGAATTTTATCCCCAAAATTCACTAACCTTTTGATAAAATTTTGAATAAAATTTTTTTATTTCATCTTCTACTTCTCTTATTGCTTCTTCTTTTGTTAACTTTTCATACCACTTTAACTAAAAAAATTTTCTTTTTCTCTTAAATTTTTAATAGATCTATCAATAATTTCTATCGATATAATTTCACATGTCAAATCATCTCTTATTTGTATTGTATTATGTTTTATGACATGTGATGGGTCAAAACAACACTTTTTAAGTTGGAAAATATAGAAGACATTGTGAAAGTTTGAAATATTAGGAGAAAGTGCAATTTGGTGAGCAACAAGTCCAATCATCTTAAGGATTTGGAATGGACCAATGAATTTGGAATTTAACTTTTTGGATTTTAGGGAGTAGTAGGAGCGACTTTAAGAAAAATATAGTCTCATTCTTTAAACTCTAGAGGTCTTCTTCTTTTATCAGCATAACTTTTTTGCCTACTTTAAACAGTGAGCAGCTTTTTTTTTATGTGGTTTATTTCACAATATCAGGTCCTAACAAACTCTTCTCACCAACCTCAAACCAACATAAAGGTGATCGACACTTTCTACTATATAGAGCCTCAAAGAGAGCCATTCAAATGTTGGAATAGTAGCTATTATCATAGGCAAACTCTATCAAAGGTATATGAGTATCCCAGCTTCCTTATAACTCGAGTATACAAGTCCTAAGCATGTCTTCTAAAGTTTGAATTGTAATCTCAGTCTGATAATCTATTTGTGAGTTATAGGCTATACTAAAACAAAATTTACTATATCTAAGGCTTCTTGTAAAGCTATCCAAAACTTAGATGTAAATCTAGGGTCTCTATCAGATACAATACTAGTTGGTACTCCATACAACCTTATAATCTCTTGGATATAAGATTGAGCTAACCTATGCAGTGGTCAACCAATTCTTAATAGCAAAAAATGTGTAGATTTGGTTAGCCTATCTACTATCACCCATGCAGCATTGTAGCCTGAAGATGTTCTAGGTAATCATACGACAAAGTCCATGAATATAGTATCCCATTTTTATTTTGAAATCTCTAGAGGTTGAAGTAATTCTGTAGATTTTTGGTGTTGTATCTTAACTCTTTGGAAAATGAGACACTTAGAGACAAACTCAGCTATATTTCTTTTCATCCCTTTCCATTGGAATCTTCCATTTAGATCTTAGTATGTCACGGCTCAAAATAAAGCCATGACCGATGCTTAGGAAATTAGTTTCCTAACAAGCCTAAAAGATTCGAATATTAGTTAAATAAGAAAATTACAAATAATTTTAATAAATTTACAAATACTAGAATGAATAGTTACACATTATTTTTAAGAAAAACATAAAATAGGTCAATATGGTTGGATCCTATCGTGACATTTGGAGCATATAACATCTAGAAACTCAACAAAGAATGAGTACTTATTGCAAATAATTATCCTTGGATAACCAAAGCTCACAATTGACTATCTATCTGTTCCTGAAATTTAAAAAAAATGGAGTGAGTTTTACAACTCAATGACTAGATAATACACTTATAATTCACATGAGACCATATAAATCATATTATCAAAATATATTTTATTTAGAAAATAGTAATTTATACAAATAAGTGAATCAATAAAGGAGGTCTCAATACAAAAATCAAATCAAATAATCCACACTTGGGTGGCTCCACCTCTAAGGGTAGCCATTTCCTCTTGTATGTCCAAACAGAATAACAGATCCAACGTGTGGCCTACATGTTAGGCTGGCAACGCCCCTGCTAGTTGAGGTCTGAGTCAGATGCATCTAAATTAACGTCATGACTGCCATTAACTACGGTTTTCTAATTCAAGCCTGCCAAACTAATTCAAAACATATAATTTCAAATACAACAAATCTTTGATCTTTCAAATATATAAGGTATCAAATCAAACCAAATCAAATGATACTTTTTCATCGAAAATCCCTTTTAATAATACTTTCCAAATCATAAAGGATTCTAACATATTTTACAATTCCAGAATAGCAAGTATCAATAATTAATTCTAAAATAATATAGTCTCATAAAACATATAGTCTCATGTGCAGATTAGAAATGGGTTTTCACTAGAATAAATATTTAGCTCTAATAAATCAATTATTCAAGTCAAATTAAAATTCTTTTTTTATAGTAGTTTTTGTAAATATAATTATAAGTTAAACGCAACGCATATCAAAATAAGTATAGATACAAAGGCAATAATTATAAATATAAAGCCTACTCACAAATTGGTCCCAAGGAACCGAAGAGACCACCAAGTTAAAGGGTGAGGAAGATTGAAGTAGAATGGAACAAAAGAGTACGGAATTTAGATTGATGCAGTGACAATGTAAGGTAGAGCTCATGACATTTTTAGGAAACTCTGACAGCAATAACAATGCCAGAATCAGCAATGAGATGGAATTGGTTGCTGTAGCAGCGTTTTCCAGCAACTGCAGCAGTGTTCTCCGACAACGCAGTAGTTTGGCGATGGCCTACAAGCTCCTCCCTCCTCCGCCACGACCTTTTTCTACCTCAGTGTCTCTCTTGTTCTGTTTGTCTCTCCTTTGCGAACTCTTTCTCTCTCTTCAAAGTCCCTCTCTCCGGACACTGTCACGACAACGATTGACAACTCCAGCGGCAACAACTACTATGGCAGCGGGGTGCTGCTTTTACGTTGAGTTCTTTTCCGGTGTCTTCTTCTTCGGTTAATCTCTCTACATCTCAACATTATACTTTAGTTCAAAATCATAATCTTTTAGAAACTCTACCCATCTTATTTATATCTTATTCAATTCCTTTTGATCAAACAAATATTTTAAATTCTTATGATTAATATACACCTTAAACTTTACTTCATATGAGAAATATCTCCAAATCCTTAATGGAAACACCACTGTTGTTAGTTCTAGGTCGTGAGTTGGATAGTTTTTCTTGTGGGACTTAAGTTGCCTAGAAACATATGCTACAATCCTTCCTTGCTGCATTATGACATATCCTAAACCTTTCTTAGATGCATCACAATACACTACAAAACTTTGTTGAGGATTGGGGATTATTAAGATAGAGGTGGATGTAAGCCAACGTTTAAACTCTTGAAAACCAGCTTCACAACTTTCTCTCCATACAAAAGGTAGACTTTTTCCTAGTCAACTTAGTCAAAGATAAAGCTACTTGAGAAAATCTTTTAATGAATCACCTATAATACCATGCTAACCCTAGAAAACTCCTAATCTTAGTGATAGTCTTTGGTCTTTCCCAACGTACCACTATTTCAACTTTACTAGGATCAACTGTTACCCCACTTTTTGCAATCACATGGCCTAAAAACTAAACCTCATTTTAACCAAAATTCACACTTTTCAAGCTTAGCATACAATTATTTTTGCTCTAGAATTTGTAAGACAATCCTGAAGTGTTGTTCATCTTCTTCAGTCTTAGAGGAGAATTGGTCTGCCCAAATATGGTTTTGAATATCCTATTCATGTAATCCATGAATACTACAGGAGCATTGGTCTGCCCAAAAGAAATTACAAGATATTTATAATGACCATATCTAGTTCTAAAAGCAGTCTTTGAAATTCCTTCTTGTTTTACTCTGATCTGATGATGACCAGACCTTAAATTTATTTCAGAGAAAACTAAAGCTCCGAACAACGGATCTAACAAGTCATTTATCCAAGGGAGTGATATTTATTCTTAATGGTAACTTTATTTAATTGTCCATAATCTATACACAAACTCATGCTACCATCCTCTTCTTTAACAAACAAAACTAGTGCATCCCAAGGAGACACACTCGGCCTAATGAATCTTTTAGTTAATAGATCCTCAAATTGTTTCTTAAGTTAAGTTAACTCTAAAAGGGAAATTTAGTAAAGTACAAAGGATAATGAACCTGTTCCTGAAATAAGATCAATAGAAAACTCGACATCTCATTCAGGTGGTAAGTTCATTATATCTGTTAAAATCATTGCTGGGAATTCTTTTACTACAAGTATGTTGTTTATAACTTGTTCGACCTTTGATTTTAAAAAATAGAGAAGAACACCTGATATCTTTTTAAAAAGACACTCATTTACTTGAATGGAATTAAGGTATGAGGAGCAAAAGATTTGGAAAGAAAGTTATTAGAAAAACAAACAAGTTTCTTACAATAATCTAAGAGGATACCATTTTTGGATAGCCACTCCATTTCAATGATGGTACCAATATTCTTTAAATATTGAGCAATTTAAATAAGTATTTGTGTGAGAAACTTTTACTCCTATATGAGTTGAAATAAGCAAACTGAAAGATAGAAGAGATTTGAGCAAATTTAACTTATTCACATAGTCAATGGATATAAAAGAATATTTAGCACCAGTATCATATAAGGCAATTAAGAGATTATTATTTAGAAAACATTTACCTTTGATCATGTTAGGAGAATCATTTGTTTCTCCTTCATTAAGAGAGAATACTCTTCCTTTAATTTTTGGCCTGCTATTAGAGTTACTTGCAGGTCATGAAACATTGTAGTTGTTGGCATAATGTATAGGTTTTCCTAGCACACATTTTGTCTAGCATAGCAAGATCTCGAACCATGAGAATTTTCACATGTTTTACACGGAATTGAGGGTTTTCTAGAAGATATCTGTTTATTTATTTTTGTATTTCTTTCTTTTTTAAAATTATTTTTCTTATGGTTTCTGTATCTCTCTTTCTCTTAAAGAAGGCATGTCTTTCTCTTTTAAACACAACTTTTAAGAAACTATTTTTTTCTATTTTACATCTATTTACTAAAAGAATGCAATCTTTTAATTCTAAAGTTACTATTTTTTCTACAGTTATGCTACACATACAAGTCTTTTTGGTTTACAAGTCTTACATGTTGGGCCAACAGAAGCTACGCTCACCCATAAAAGCATGTTAACACGTGTATCACGTTTCCAAAGTGCTCCTTCACTATTATGAACGCTCTTCTTCTTCTTTCCACGATGAAAACCACAACTGTCATTTTTCCTTTGCGTTTCTCCTCTTCCTCCTCTTCTTCCTTCTTCTTCTCCTTCTTCTTTGTGTTTCTCCTCCTTTTTTTTCGTGTGTTTCATCTTCATCGTTGTGTTTCTCCTCCTTCTTCTTTTGATTTTGCAACATTATGTATTTTTTATTCTTTGTTTGATTTTTTTCTCCCAAAAAGAATTATGAGAATATCAAATAAGAAAATGAAGAAGAAGAAGCAGCAGAAGATGAGGAGGAGGAAGAGAAAAAGTTCTGAATTATGTAAAACTTATCAGAATAAAAATACACCCAAATATCTTTGTTTTACACCCAAATTTGCTACAAATACAGAAATAAGTTATGCTATGTGTACACTAAAATCAACCACCAAAGTCAGCCACCAGTATAAAACACATACTGGAATACAAATATACATTGAAAATAAATTAAAGCACAGATGTATTTATACACAAATACATTGGTGGCTGATTTTAGTGGATGATTTTAGTGTACAAATAGCATTTTTGTACAGAAAAATGTTTCCTCTAATGCTGCATTTTTTTCTCTTCTTCTTCTTTTCCTTATTTCTTTCTTTCTTTTAGTTAAATGAATGTAAGTTCATCCTCTTTCAAGTAATTTTACAGCATTATGTGTTTCTTCTTCTTCTTTGTTTGATTTTTTTGTTTTTATTCTTGTTAAGAGAGTAAAACAAGAAGAAACTTGAGAAGGTAAAATAAAAAGGAAAAGATGAATAAGAAAAAAAGAAGAAGAAGATGGTGATGATGATGATGATGAAAAAAAAAGCAACAGCAAAAGATGAGGAGGAAAAAGAGGAAGAGTTTTGAATTATGCATAACTTATGGGAAAAAAAATACACCCAAATATCTTCGTTTTATACCCAAATATCTTCGTGTTACACCTAAATTTGCTGCAAATACAGAAAAATATTTCCTCTAATGCTGCATTTTTTTCTTCTGAATTGAACCACACCTCAGCCACTTGATTGGATTCAAAAATAATAATCAATTTTGTTCTGGTTCAATTGACAATCTGAACTTGAATTATTCATTATATTCAACAACGAGATAACTGATGATGGAGGAGAAAGAGAAAAAGAAAGGAACAGAAGAAAATCCAATGAAAAAAGGAGGAAAAGGAGGAGGAGGAAGAAGTGGTATTGATGACGACAGAAGAAGAAAAAAGGAGCGTGAAACATACGTGCCATAAGAGGCGCGTTTTAGGGAGTAAGTGAATTTCAGGACTTGTAAGACTTGTATAGCAAAAAAACTTGTATGTGGAGATTAATTCTTTTTTCTAATCTCCAGTCATAATCCTAGTTCAAATTCGGTGGCTTTCCATTGAATATCAGGGTGGTGTTTTAGTAATACAGAGAATTTGAAAAGTTCCTCAAACTTGTTGTCCATATACTTTCCAATGATCATACTTTTCTATTTGATTTGCATAAATTCAGTCTAGTATTCTTTTTTTTTACTATGAGAAAAATATTTGTCAAAAAATATTGTTTAAAAAATTTATCAAGTAATCTTTATTCCTTTAAATTCTAGGAGAATCTTAATACCTCGCCACCAGTGATCAACCTCTCCTTCTAACATATTTGTAGCAAAGGTTATCTTTTTAGTATCTACGTACTCCATGGTATTAGATATCTTTCCTAGCTTCTGAATTCAACATTGAGCTAGAACTAGATGATATTCACCATGAAAAAACTTTAGGTATATTTTTCTTAAAATCATATAGCCTACGATGGTTAGGATTCGTTACGAATTACTTTCTCTGTTTTAGCTTCCACTCCTCATGTGATCAATGAATTCTTTGTTAGATTTAGTTTGACGTCAAACAATGTCGGTCAAATATCGAATAGTTTCCAAAATTTTTTCCGAAGTATCATTTGACATATTTGGGTTTGTTATACTTCTCATATCATATAGCATAGTTATCAGAATTAGACCGAATTGTCCGATTCGATCGAAAAAATCAATGAACTGATAGTCTAGCCGGTTTGATTTGCATTCTAGACTGTCCTGGCACCTTGCCATGCCTAGGATTTTAAAAGACATGCTCCTTCCACTAAGCCAGTTACATTTCAATACATGCATTACCAATAATAATATATATTATAGATGTATATAACAATCAAGTGCTAACTTTCAATCACCAAAAGTTTTTCCTTTAAAATTCAATATTACTGCTATTTGTACTTCATCTTACTTTTAATTTATTTTATTTTATTTATTTTTGTTTTGATTATCACAATAATTTTATCACTTTCTTNAATATTTTTTATTGTATCTTTTTTGTTTTATAAATTATAATTTTATATATTTATTTAATTATTATCGGGTCAAACACTTCGACCAATAATCCACTGGTTGAACCACTGACCTAATGACCCAGTAACTTAATCGGGTTAATTATCGATTTGATTTTGATAACTATGTCATATAGTCCTACAAATATAAATATAACCAACATTGAGTTAATCAGGCTTAATATTGTAGAATTAATGCATCAAATATACTATAAGACATATAGTAAGAATAAAAAAATATATGATTCCTAGTTGTTTTAAACTACATATGTGAATTGTTGCCCCTGTTAGGGTTTTTTAGTGCTCTGTTAAGATTTCTTAACGGAGTTTCTACTACCGTCAAGACTACATTGTCAACGTTAATTAAATCTCAATACAAGTCTATGTAATCTGCATGGCTGAGACAACGAGGGATGAAGATCGGACCGAGGAAGACAACCGGAAAGGAGGTAGGAATGTGATTCTACTAGAAGAGGCAGACATATCAGAAGGTATTAACGCTTGCTCCAATAGTCTCTATGGCAGACTCTTTGCTTCCAAAACCTTCTCAGTTGGAACCATGGGGAATGCTTTAAAGGCTATATGGGGAAACCCGGAAGGATTTAGCGTGAGTGACAAAGGGGACAATTCCTTCCAATTCTTTTTTAATAAAGAAGTGGATGTCTTGCGTGTTGAACGTGGTTCTCCATTGCTATTCAAAGATTATGTGCTCCATTTCAAGAGATGGAAGGAAGATCAGAACTGTCATGAAGAGATTATTTCCAATTTTTCAATTTGGGTTCAATTTTGGGGTTTGCCAGAATCGTTTAAAACCCTCGAAGTTGGACGTAAATTGGAAGAGAGAATGGGCACAGTGTTGGAGATAGGTAAATTTCAGATGCAAGGCAGAGAAACTATGATTGTGAAGGCCAAAATCAATATTGATGTTGCCAGGAAAGTGAGGGATCAGTTAATAGTGGCAGGACCTAATAAAAAGGAGGTAGAAGTGGCATTGCGCTATGAAAGACTTGAAAAGTTCTGTACCTATTGCGCAAAATTGGGGCACGAGGTGAAAAGATGCCATGATCTGCTGAAGGACACAGAGAGTGATATGGTAAAAGAGGATGACATTGGCGAATGGGTTAAAGCCAGCCAAGTGGGAACGCGAATCTACTCTGAAGGAGAAAGAACATTCAACAACTCAACCCAAAATTAGAATAAGGCCACTCAACATAAGAAAAAACTGGTCTTAAACTGCTTATTGGAAGAATTTGCAAGGATGTCAATGCAAGAAGGGAAACAAAGTTTGAAACCACAAGATACTGGTAACAGGGCAGCACCTCAGTCACCTCAATCAGCCAGTTCTAGAACAGAATGTATGGAGGTTATCATAGCTGGTCAATTGATGAGCGGATAATTTATACGCTTTTTGGCATTGTTTTTAGTATGTTTTTAGTAGGATCTAGTTACTTTTAGGGATGTTTTCATTAGTTTTTATGTTAAATTCACATTTCTGGACTTTACTATGAGTTTGTGTGTTTTTCTGTGATTTTAGGTATTTTCTGGCTGAAATTGAGGGACTTGAGAAAAAATCAGATTCAGAGGTTGAAGAAGGACTGCTGATGTTGTTGGATTCTGACCTCCCTGCACTCAAAATGGATTTTCTGGAGCTACAGAACTTAAAATGGCGCGCTTCCAATTGCGTTGGAAAGTAGACATCCAGGGCTTTCCAGCAATAGATAATAGTCCATACTTTGCCCGAGTTTAGATGACGCAAACTGGCGTTCAACGCCAGCTCTCTGCCCAATTCTGGCGTCCAGCGCCAGAAACAAGTTGCAAAGTGGAGTTCAACGCCCAAAATGGCACAAAAGCTGGCGTTCAACTCCAAGAATGACCTCTCCACGTGTAGACTTCAAGCTCAGCCCAAGCACACACCAAGTGGGCTCTGGAAGTGGATTTATGCATCAATTACTTACTTCTGTAAACCCTAGTGACTAGTTTATTATAAATAGAACTTGTTATCATTGTATTAGTAGTCTTGGTTACTCCGGTTCCCCTCTGGGGCCGAGACCAATGAACTCTATTATCACTTATGTATTTTCAATGGTAGAGTTTCTGCACTCCATAGATTAAGGTGTGGAGCTCTGCTGTTCCTCAAGGATTATGGTTCTGTGCATCCGTTTTTGGTGCCATCGCCAGGGAATCAATTTCAAACAATAATTCACAACCTGAGTAACAATTTCGCATACCAAGTTTTTGGCGCCATTGCCGGGGATTGTTAGAGTTTGGACAATTGATGGTTCATCTTGTTGCTCAGATTGGGTAACTTTCTTTTTGTTTTCTTTTCAAAAAGTTTTCAAAAAAAATTTTTTTTCAAAAAAATCTTTCAAAAATTTCTCCTTTGTTTTCAAAAAAAAAAATTTTTTAAATGTTTTCAAAAAAATTTTTTCTTCAGAATTTTTAAGAATGAATTCTAGTGTTTCATAAAGCATGTTGAAGCCTGACTGGCTGTAAAGCCATGCCTGTAGGGCATGTTAGGCGTGTCATGTCTAAGTTACATACTAAAGCTTGGCTAGCTATTAAGCCATGCCTGACCCTTTGATTGGAGCTTTAGACTAAAGAGCATAAGATTCGTGGAATTCATATTAAAAATTTTGGAATCCTTATTTTTCTTTTTCAAAATGATTTTCGAAAAAATTAAAAGAAAATACAAAAAAAATCATAAAATCATAAAAATCAAAAATATTTTTGTGTTTCTTGTTTGAGTCTTGAGTCATGTTATAAGTTTGGTGTCAATTGCATACTCATCTTGCATTTTTTTTCAAAAATTTTCATGCATTCATAGTGTTCTTCATGATCTTCAAGTTGTTCTTGGTAAGTCTTCTTGTTTGATCTTTGCATTTGCATGGTTTGTGTCTTTTCATGTTTTTCATATGCATTCTTGAATTCTTAGGGTCTAAGCATTAAAGAATTCTAAGTTTGGTGTCTTGCATGTTTTCTTTGCATTAAAAATTTTTCAAAAATATGTTCTTGATGTTCATCATGATCTTCATAGTGTTCTTGGTGTTCATCCTAACATTCATAGTATTCTTGCATGCATTCATTGTTTTGATCTAAAAATTTCATGCATTGCATCATTTTAGTGTTTTTCTCTCTCATCATTAAAAATTCAAAAATAAAAAAAAAATATCCTTCCCTTTTTCTTCTCATCAAATTCGAAAATTTCAGTTGACTTTTTCAAAAATTTTTAAAATCAAGTTGTTTCTTATGAGTCAAATCAAATTTTCAATTTGAAAATCTTATCTTTTTCAAAATCTTTTTCAAAAATCAAATCTTTTTCATTTTTCTTAGTTATTTTCAAAAATTCTAAAAACATTTTTCAAAAAAAAAAATCTTTTTCTATTTTTATCACATAATTTTCGAAAATAACATCATCAATTAATGTTTTGATTCAAAAATTTCAAGTTTGTTACTTGCTTGTTAAGAAAGATTCAAACTTTAAGTTCTAGAATCATATCTTGTGATTTTTTGTGAATCAAGTCATTAATTGTGATTTTAAAAATCAAATCTTTTTCAAAAACTAATTTCAATCATATCTTTTCAAAAATATCTTCTTATCTTACCTTTTTCAAAAATTTGATTTCAAAATATCTTTTCTAACTTCTTATCTTCTTATCTTTTCAAAATTGATTTTCAAAATTTGTTTCAACTAACTAACTAACTCTTTGTTTGTTTCTTACCTTTTTCAAAACTACCTAACTAACTCTCTAATTTTCGAAAATATCTTCCCTCTTTTTCAAAATTTCTTTTTAATTAGACTAATTATTTTATTTTTTATTTGAATTTTCGAAAAACTACTAACCTTTTTCAAAAACTATTTTCGAAAATCACTAACCCTTTTTCAAAAAAAAAAAATTAATTTTTTCATGGAAGGATCAAAAGCCTCAACAAGGCTTTAATAATGGTGGAAGAAATAGGTTTAGCAATAGCAAGCCTTTTCCATCATCCACTCAGCAACAAACAGAGAATTCTGAGCAGAATTCATCTAGCTTAGCAAATTTAGTCTCTGATCTATCTAAGGCCACTGTGAGTTTCATGAATGAAACAAGGTCTTCCATTAAAAATTTGGAAGCACAAGTGGGCCAGCTGAGTAAAAGGATCACTGAAATCCCTCCTAGTACTCTCCCAAGCAATACAGAAGAGAATCCAAAAGGAGAGTGCAAGGCCATTGAATTAATTACCATGGCTGAACCCACAAGAGAGGAGAAGGACGTGAATCCCAAGGAAGAAGACCTCCTGTAACGTCCAGTGATCAATAAGGAGCTTCCCTCTGAGGAACCAAAGGACTCTGATGAAGCATGGTTCTGGCGCTGAACGCCCAAAATGGGCAGTATCTGGGCGCTGAACGCCCAAAATGGGCAGTATCTGGGCGCTGAACGCCAGAATTGCACCCTGGAGAAGAGCTGGCGCTGAACGCCCAGAACAAGCATGGTTCTGGCGTTCAACGCCAGAAATGGGCAACAAATGGGCGTTGAACGCCCAAAATGGGCACCAACCTGGCGCTGAACGCCCAGAGTTGTGTGCAAGGGCATTTTACATGCCTAATTTGGTGCAAGGTTTTAAATCCTTGAACACCTCAGGATCTGTGGACTCCACAGGATCATCTCAGGATCTGTGGACCCCACAGGATCCCCACCTACCTCCACTCACTCTCTTCTCTCTTCTCAATCATCCTCTATTCCCAATAAACACTCTTCCCCAAAATCCTTCACCTATCACCTCCATCTCTCTTTCCTATTAACCCTTCACCACTCACATCCACCCACTCTTCCCCATAAACCTACCCAATAAACTCCACCTACCTTCAAAATTCAAAAGAATGATGACTATAATCTGAAAAATCATAAAAATGATTCTTGAAGCAAGAAAAAGCAGCAAAGAACAAAGCTTGCAGGAAAAAAAAGGGCGAAAAAAAAAATAGAAAGAAAGAGAAAAAGCAAGCAGAAAAAGCCAAAAGCTCTTAAAACCAAGAGGCAAGAGCAAAAAGCCAATAACTCTTAAAACCAAAAGGCAAGGGCAAATAAAGAGGATCTCAAGGCTTTGAGCATCAGTGGATAAGAGGGCCTACAAGAATAAAATCCTGGTCTAAGCGGCTAAACCAAGCTGTCCCTAACCATGTGCTTGTGGCGTGTAGGTGTCAAGTGAAAACTTGAGACTGAGCGGTTAAAGTCAAGGTCCAAAGAAAAAAAAGAGTGTGCTTAAGAACCCTGGACACCTCTAATTGGGGACTTTAGCAAAGCTGAGTCACAATCTGAAAAGGTTCACCCAATTATGTGTCTGTGGCATTTATGTATCCGGTGGTAAAGTTACTTTTAGGGATGTTTTCATTACATTTCTGGACTTTACTATGAGTTTGTGTGTTTTTCTGTGATTTCAGGTATTTTCTGGCTAAAATTGAGGGACTTGAGCAAAAATCAGATTCAGAGGTTGAAGAAGGACTGCTGATGCTGTTGGATTCTGACCTCCCTGCACTCAAAATGGATTTTCTGGAGCTACGGAACTCAAAATGGCGCGCTTCCAATTGCGTTGGAAAGTAGACATACAGAGCTTTCCAGCAATATATAATAGTCCATACTTTACCCGAGTTTAGACGACGCAAACTGGCGTTCAACGCCAGCTCTCTGCCCAATTCTGGCGTCCAGCGCCAGAAACAAGTTGCAAAGTGGAGTTCAACGCCCAAAATGGCACAAAAGCTGGCGTTCAACTCCAAGAATGACCTCTCCACGTGTAGACTTCAAGCTCAGCCCAAGCACACACCAAGTGGGCCCCGGAAGTGGATTTATGCATCAATTACTTACTTCTGTAAACCCTAGTGACTAGTTTATTATAAATAGAATTTGTTATCATTGTATTAGTAGTCTTGGTTACTCCGGTTCCCCTCTGGGGCCGAGACCAATGAACTCCATTATCACTTATGTATTTTCAATGGTAGAGTTTCTGCACTCCATAGATTATGGGCGTAGTGACAGATGCAAAAGGATAGTAAATTCTATTCTAGTATGATCGAGAACCTCCAAGATGATTAGCCATGCAGTGACAGCGCATCGGACCATTTTCACAAGAGAGGAATAGGATGCAACCAACGACAAGGGTGATGCCTCCAGACGATTAGCCGTGCTGTGACAGAGCATTAGGACCATTTTCCCGAGAGGATTGAAAGTAGCCATTGGCACCGGTGACATCCTTACATAAAGCCAGCCATAGAAAGGAGTAAGACAGATTGGATGAAGACAGTAGGAAAGCAGAGGTTCAGAGGAATGAATGCATCTCCATACGCTTATCTGAAATTCTCACCAATGATTTACATAAGTATTTCTATCCTTATTTTAGTATTAATTTCGAAAACTCCATAACTATTTTATATCCGCCTGACTGAGATTTACAAGGTGACCATAGCTTGCTTCATACCAACAATCTCCGTGGGATTGACCCTTACTCACGTAAGGTTTATTACTTGGACGACCCAGTGCACTTGCTGGTTAGTTATGCGAAGTTGTGAAGATATGTTTAGACCATGGTTCTGTGCATCCGTTTTTGGTGCCATCGCCAGGGAATCAATTTCGAACAATAATTCACAACCTGAGTAACAATTTCGCATACCATCAATCCAATGCCAAGGAGGATGAAGGGCAGCTTATGCAATTCGCTATTGGGCAGTGTCTCACCACAGAGAAAGGTAGGAAGTGGAAAAGGTTAGCAAGACAAGGTGCTGGAGGGTCAGATACTAAAAGTGAATCCAAAAGAAGGTTGATGAGTGGTATAGCTGAAAGATCTACAAAGAAAGCAAGAACATAGGATGAAAATGCAGTTGAACAGATGGTGGAGGGTGCCAGCCTATAAATGGCACCCAAGGCGCCATGAGAACTATAGTTTGGAATTGTCGAGGTTTGGGGAGACCCCTGACAATTCACACCCTAAAAGGGATCTGTAAATCCCACTCCCCCGAGATTGTGTTTATAAGTGAAGCAAAGAACCAATCGATAGGTGGAAGCAAAACTTCGGGTATGCGGCTACGAAAACTGGCATATTGTTAACTCGGCAGGAGTGGCAGGAGGACTTGTGCTAGCTTGAAAGGACAGCATCAATGTTCAAATTATTAACAGTGGAGAACTCTTTGTGGCAGCCGAAATTAAGGAAGTCGGAAGCAGTGAGGTATGGGTGTTCATTGGTGTCAATTTGAGTTGTTCGGAACAAATTCGATCCTTATAGTTTGAGGAGCTTACAACAATGAGCCAACACTTGGGAGGAAAAGTGGTAATAGCAGGCGATTTCAATGCTATAACAAGCCAAGCGGAAAAGGAGGGTGGAGGCCAAAAATCAGCAACCACCATTGCAACATTCACTAATTTTATTGACAGTAACGAATTAGTGGATATTGGAATGGTGGGATGCCCTTTCACGTGGACAAATCGAAGACAAGGAGAGGATTTGGGGAAGGAGAGGCTTGACCACTATTTAGTTAAGATGGGATGGAAGCTGAAGTTTCCGAATGCAGTGGTGCACAGGCTCACAGAGTCAGGCTCGGATCATGCTCCAATCTTGATGGAAACCGAACCTCAATCCTGGCATAGTAAAAGGCATTTTAAATACCAGAAACATTAGTGTAGAGAAGAGGATGTCAAGAGAATTGTCAGTGAAGTGTGGAGAATGGAAGTTGTAGGCTTGGCTATGTTCTCCTTGGCCCAAAAGTTGAAAGATTGTAGACATAGACTAGTTCAATGGCAGAAAACTCACAAAGCAAACTCCCGGAAAGAAATTGAGGACCTTCAAGCTAAACTAGAGGAGTTGCGGGTGGCTGGAATCAATGGGGGGGAGAGGAGGTTACCAGTTTGGAGGAGAAGTTGGAGCTGGCATATTTGAAAGAAGAGAGCTATTGGCGAGAAAAATCTAGAGTCAAGTGGCTAAAAGAAGGAGATTAGAACACTAGATTCTTTCACAAGAAATTTCAATCAAGGGTGCGAAGGAACAAAATTTGGAGATTAGTAGAGAGGGACAATGAGATTGCATCGAAATCGGAGGATATTGCAAAGGTAGCTGAAGACTACTTTTGCGATATTTTTACTTCTTCTTGTTCGGCTGATCCGAATCCATACTTAGAGGATTTGGAGCCTAAGGTTACAGCTTTCATGAACCGCAGGCTCCAAAGGCCGGTAACTATGGATGAGGTCAAAAGAGCTACATTTAGTGTTCATGCTCAGAGTGCTCCTGGTGATGACGGGTTTACAGCTAAGTTTTTTCACTTTTTCTGGGATATAATTGGAGGTGACATTTTTAAGGCAGTGAGAAGTTTCTTTCACAGTGGAAGAATTCTAAAAAGCTTCAATCATACTCAAATTTGTTTGATTTCAAAGGTGCCAGATGCCAGTGACATGACTCAGGTACGACCGATTAGTTTGTCTTCAGTTATGTATAAAATTATTTCTAAAATTATGGTGCACCGATTACAAGGTATTATGAATAAAATTATAAGCCCAAATCAGAGTGCGTTTCTCAAAGGTAGACTTATTTCAGATAATATTCTAATTGCCCACGAATGTATGCACTATTTGAAAAATAAGAGAAGTGGGGAAGAGCATGAGATAGCTATTAAACTAGACATGAGCAAGGCTTATGATAGGGTTGAATGGCATTTCTTATGGTATATTATGAATAAGCTGGGCTTTGATGCTAAATGATTAACTGGACTAAGGAATTGGTAACGACTGTTTCTTACTCTGTTGTTGTGGAAGGTCAACCTTTTGGCTATTTTAGGCCAAATAGGGGCATCCGACAGGGTGACCCCCTATCTCCATATCTCTTTCTTTTTTGTGCAGAAGGACTTTCCTTCTTGCTACACAAGGCAGAGCAAAACAGATTAATTCAAGGAGTTCAAGTTAATCGAAGATGCCAAACAGTTAATCACATTTTGTTTACTGATGATTCAATCCTTTTTTGCAAGAGAGCACCTAATACAAGCCAAAGTATTCTAGAATTGCTAGAGATCTATGAGGGTTTCAGTGGGCAAAAAGTCAATTTGAATAAGTCGGCCATCTTTTTCAGTCACAACACACCTCAGAACACAAGACTAGCAATTGCTCAGACACTAAATATTGAACATATCGGAGTACAAGACAAATACCTGGGGCTGTCCTCCATAGTCCAAAAATCAAAGAAAGCAACCTTTGGAGCTATCAAGGATAAAGTTCAGAAGAGGATTATGGGTTGGAAAAGAAGTCTATTGTCATCAGGTGGCAGAACACGCTATTGAGAGCGGTGGGTGAGGCGATTCCTATTTATACACTCTCTTGTTTCAAGCTTCTAGACACGCTGTTGACTGAGATTCATAGCATGCTCTTGCAATTTTGGTGGGGTCAAAAAGGCATAGAATGAAGAATGGTTTGGATTAAATGGGACACAATGACGAAATCGAAAAAAGATGGAGGGCTGGGGATCAAGGACCTAAGGGCACAAAATTTGGCCTTATTGGGCAAGCAATGTTGGCGTCTAATGAAATACCGTAATTCTACTCTATCAAGAATGCTCAAGGCTAAATATTTCAGATATACAGATTTTCTACATGCAGATATAAGAAGCATACCGTCGTGGGGCTGGAGAAGTGTTCTTGAAGGGCGCAAGGTGATCGAGAAAGGCTTGTTATGGAAAATAGGCTCTGGTACTCATGTCCGCATCTTTCATGACCCTTGGCTCCCACCACCAGTGCCCTTTAATGTCCCTCAAAATGCACTCACAATCCAGCCAAATCTGCAAGTGTATTACGTTAGTGCGTTACTAAATCCTGATAGAAGCTGGAACAGAAATCTGATTGAGTCAATTTTTTCAGTTGATATATGCAATAATTTTTTTTCAATCAAACCAACAGAGGAGGAGGATGAAGTTAATTGGTGCTGGATAAAATCTGGTATATATGAAGTTAGGTCAGGATACAAAATTGCTTATGGATTCTTTCATTCTCCTAATTCATTGAGGCCCCAGAACATACAGAACAACAAAGTATGGAATAGCATTTGGGAATTGAAATTACCTCATAAAATTAAGATTTTTCTATGGAAGAGTCTTCATGAAAAGCTTCCGGTGTTACAACAAGTTCATAGCCGGTTCGCATCCACCCCTGCCACTTGTCCAAGATGCATGTTGAAGGCTGAATCAATTTCTTATGCTTTGTTTCAATGCCCCCTGTCTTCAATAATCTGGAGCCTAAACTTAATAACCCCTGACCTATGGATGAGAGAAGAAGAGACCTTTTTCAATTGGTGGCAACATGCCTTATCTTGGGCAGCGGCTCCATTCGACGGTAGACAAAAGACCCTCTTCATAGCGGCGCTGTGTTGGAGCACTTGGAAAGCGAGGAATCAGTGTGTTTTTGAGAAGGTAATAAGCCCGGCACCAGAGATAGTGAAAGAAGCCAACAGTTTAGTCCATGAACTCGTGAGCCATACCTGATGGATGCTGCTAATTCTCTTTACTCTTACTTTACTCTTTTCTAAGCTCTTAATCTTTTAGTCACAGTTGATGATAAATGGGATTACCCAATTCTTTTGTACTTCCTTATGGAAACACCTTTATTTTATATTAATAAAATAACATTTATCTTTGGAAAAAAATATATGATAAATATTACATCGTGAGAATGGTAAAGACTTAAGTTTTAAAAACTCAAATACTTCTTTTATATATATATTCTAAAATCGAAGATCTGATACCATAATGTAACACTCTTTTTGAATAAAAACTTATTATATAAGCTTATAACGAGATATAATATTTGATTATAATTATACAAATATGATCATTAAATCAAATACAACAACAACAGCTTCCAAGCACAAATATAATATACTTTGCAAAAATAGTTATAAAAATCTACAAGTTATTTATACACAACTACAAGTTATATATACACGATCTTGTAGAATACACACACTTGAAATAATCCGCTTTCCACGAGTTCTTAGTGAGTTTGATCTGAAACCATGGATTTTTTTTAAATAAATACTTTATTTACCAAAATAAATAATTTGTAGTTTTTTTATGGAAATCCATCACATCTTTTGTTTTGTTTACCGTATAAATGAAATAAGGCAGTAAATAGTTGACGTGTATATTTCGTTTACAATGTTAATACGTGTATTATTATTTCGTTTACACTGTAAATTAAATAAATGTATTATAAAAAAAATATGATTAAAACAATATTAATATAATCTTTATTTTTAAATTAATCTAATTTTTAAAAGTTATATCTTAAAACTGTTACCCTACCTATTTAAAATTAGTGATTTAAAATTGTCTATTTAAAATGAGTGCATTATTTTCTTAAAAACTAACCCATTTGAATTAATACTCGCAAAGAGAACATAAAAAAATCAAATTGGATTGATTTAAATTTAAAGAAAATAAAATAAAATTGTACATGTTCAGGCTCCATGATGAAAAGAAACCCAGGAATTAAATCGTTGAGTATGTGAGAGAATATCAGACATAGACAATTATTATATTAAAAGAATCCTGAAGTTGATAGAATAGATAAAACAGAAAAAAAAAAAAAGTGGGAGAAATAACCGCGTTTCTTCTCATCATGAACCAGAACATTTAACTTTCCATCCCTTCTCTCATTATGGAATCTGAATACATAACTTATCATTCTTAATATTCTCTCACGTACTCGATGTTTCCATTTTTACAACGTAACTTTTCATCCCTCGTACAACCTTATTTCAAATTTAAATCAATGCAATGCAACTTGTTTTTATATACTATTCTTGAGTACTAATTCAAATAGATCGGTTTTAAAAAAATAATGTATTGATTTGAAATGGAGAATTTCAAATTACTAGTTTTAAATATGTAGGGTAGCAATTTTAAGATATAACTTTTAAAAATTAGATAAATAAAAATTAAGTTGATATTATTTTAATCGTAAATTTTTTTTATAATAATACAGTTATTTTGTTTACCGTGTAAACAAAATAATAATGCACATATTTCGTTCACACTATAAAACGAAATATACACGTCACTTGTTTACTGCCTTATTTCGTTTACCGTATAAACTAAATACGTACATTATCATTTCGTTTATATTGTAAACGATATAAAAGATGTGATGAATTTTCGAAAAAATACTACAAATTATTTATTTTGATAAATAAAATATTTATTTTATTTATTTAAAAAAATCCTTTAAACCACATGCATATACATATGGATGATAGAAGAAGAGAACTTTTTCAATTGGTGGCAACAAGTCTTATCTTGGGCAGCGGCTCCATTCGACGGTAGACAAAAGACCCTCTTTATAGCGGCGTTGTGTTGGAGTACTTGGAAGGCGAGAAATTAGTGTGTTTTTGAGAAGGTAATAAGCTCGGCACCAGAGATAGTGAAAGAAGCCAACAGATTAGTGCATGAACTCGTGAACCATACCTAATGGATGCTGCTAATTCTCTTTACTCTTAATTTACTCTTTTCTAAGCTCTTAATCTTTCAGTCACAGTTGATGATAAATGAGATTACCCAATTCTTTTGTACTTCCTTATAGAAACACCTTTATTTTATAGTAATAAAATAACATTTATCTTTGAAAAAAAAATATATGATAAAGATTACGTCGTGAGAATGGTAAAGACTTAATATATATATTCTAAAATCGAAGATCTGATACCATAAATGTAACACTCTTTTTGAATAAAAACTTATTATATAAGCTTATAACGAGATATAATATTTGATTATAATTATACGAATACGATCATTAAATCAAATACAACACGACTAGCTTCCAAGCACAAATATAATATACTTTGCAAAAATAGTTATAAAAATCTACAATTTATTTATACACATCTACATGTTATATATACATGATCTTGTAGAATACACACACTTGAAATAATCCGCTTTTCACGAGTTCTTAGTAAGTTTGATCTGAAATCATGGATTTTTTTTAAATAAATACTTTATTTACCAAAATAAATAATTTGTAATTTTTTTGCGGAAATTCATCACATCTTTTGTTTTGTTTACCGTATAAATGAAATAAGGCAGTAAATAGTTGACGTGTATATTTCGTTTACAATGTTAATACGTGTATTATTATTTCGTTTACACTATAAATTAAATAAGTGTATTATAAAAAAAATATGATTAAAACAATATTAATATAATCTTTATTTTTAAATTAATCTAATTTTTAAAAGTTATATCTTAAAACTGTTATCCTACCTATTTAAAATTAGTGATTTAAAATTGTCTATTTGAAATGAGTGCATTATTTTCTTAAAAACTAACCCATTTGAATTAATACTCACAAAGAGTACATAAAGAATCAAATTGGATTGATTTAAATTTATAGAAAATAAAATAAAATTGTACATGTTCAGGTTCTATGATGAAAAGAAACCCAGGAATTAAATCGTTGAGTATGTGAGAGAATATCAGACATAGACAATTATTATATTAAAAGAATCCTGAAATTGATAGAATAGATAAAACAGAAAAAAAGTGGGAGAAATAACCGCGTTTCTTCTCATCATGAACCAGAACATTTAACTTTCCATCCCTTCTCTCATTATGGAATCTGAATACATAACTTATTCCTAATATTCCATCACGTACTCGATATTTCCATTTTTACAACGTAACTTTTCATCCCTCGTACAACCTTATTTCAAATTTAAATCAATGCAATGCAGTTTGTTTTTATATACTATTCTTGAGTACTAATTCAAATAGATCAATTTTAAAATAATAATGTATTGATTTGAAATGGAGAATTTCAAATTACTAGTTTTAAATATGTAGGGTAGCAATTTTAAGAAATAACTTTTAAAAATTAGATTAATAAAAATTAAATTGATATTATTTTAATCGTAATCTTTTTATAATAATACAGTTATTTTGTTTACCGTGTAAACAAAATAATAATGCACATATTTCGTTCACACTATAAAACGAAATATACACGTCACTTGTTTACTGCCTTATTTCGTTTACCGTATAAACTAAATACGTACATTATCATTTCGTTTATATTGTAAACGATAGGGTTATTTGTAGGGCGGGGCGGGGTCGGGTAGAGCAAAAACCCGCCCCTACCCACCCCGTTGCCATCCCTACGTATTTCGTTCACACTGTAAAACGAAATATACACGTCACTTGTTTACTGTCTTATTTTGTTTACCGTATAAACTAAATACGTACATTATCATTTCGTTTATATTGTAAACGATATAAAAGATGTGATGAATTTTCGTAAAAATACTACAAATTATTTATTTTGATAAATAAAATATTTATTTTATTTATTTAAAAAAAATCTCTTAAACCACATGCATATACATATGGATAAGAGAAGAAGAGACATTTTTCAATTGGTGGCAACAAGTCTTATCTTGGACAGCGGCTCCATTCGACGGTAGACAAAAGACTCTCTTCATAGCGGCGCTGTGTTGGAGCATTTGAAAAATGAGAAATCAGTGTGTTTTGATAAGGTAATAAGCTCGGCACGAGAGATAGTGAAAGATGCCAAAAATTTAGTGCATGAACTCTTGAGCCATACCTAATGGATGCTGCTAATTCTCTTTACTCTTACTTTACTCTTTTCTAAACTCTTAGTCTTTCAGTCACAGTTGATGATAAATGGGATTACCCAATTCTTTTGTACTTCCTTACGGAAACACCTTTATTTTATATTAATAAAATAACATTTATCTTTGGAAAAAAAATATATGATAAAGATTACGTTGTGAGAATAGTAAAGACTTAACATATATATATATTCTAAAATCGAAGATCTGATACCATAATGTAACACTCTTTTTGAATAAAACTTTTTATATAAGCTTATAACGAGATATAATATTTGATTATAATTATACAAATATGATCATTAAATCAAATACAACACGTCTAGCTTCCAAGCACAAATATAATATACTTTACAGAAATAATTATAAAAATCTACAAGTTATTTATACACATCTACAAGTTATATATACACGATCTTGTAGAATACACACACTTGAAATAATCCGCTTTCCACGAGTTCTTAGTGAGTTTGATCTGAAACCATGGATTTTTTTTAAATAAATACTTTATTTACCAAAATAAATAATTTGTAGTTTTTTATGGAAATCCATCACATCTTTTGTTTTGTTTACCATATAAACGAAATAAGGCAGTAAATAGTTGACGTGTATATTTGGTTTACAATGTTAATACGTGTATTATTATTTCGTTTACACTGTAAATTAAATAAATGTATTATAAAAAAAATATGATTAAAACAATATTAATATAATCTTTATTTTTAAATTAATCTAATTTTTAAAAGTTATATCTTAAACTGTTACCTTACCTATCTAAAATTAGTGATTTAAAATTGTCTATTTGAAATGAGTGCATTATTTTCTTAAAAACTAACCCATTTGAATTAATACTCACAAAGGGTACATAAAAAAATCAAATTGGATTGATTTAAATTTAAAGAAAATAAAATAAAATTGTACATGTTCAGGTTCCATGATGAAAAGAAACCCAGGAAGTAAATCGTTGAGTATGTGAGAGAATATCAGACATAGACAATTATTATATTAAAAGAATCATGAAGTTGATAGAATAGATAAAACAGAAAAAAAGTGGGAGAAATAACCGCGTTTCTTCTCATCATGAACCAGAACATTTAACTTTCCATCCCTTCTCTCATTATGGAATCTGAATACATAACTTATCATTCCTAATATTCTCTCACGTACTCGATGTTTCTATTTTTACAACGTAACTTTTCATCCCTCGTACAACCTTATTTTAAATTTAAATCAATGCAATGCAGTTTGTTTTTAAATACTATTTTTGATTACTAATTCAAATAGATAAATTTTAAAAAAATAATGTATTGATTTGAAATGGAGAATTTCAAATTACTAGTTTTAAATATGTAGGGTAGCAATTTTAAGATATAACTTTTAAAAATTAGATTAATAAAAATTAAATTGATATTGTTTTAATCGTAAATTTTTTTATAATTATACAGTTATTTTGTTTACCGTGTAAACAAAATAATAATGTACGTATTTCATTCACACTGTAAAACAAAATATACACGTCACTTGTTTACTACCTTATTTTGTTTACCGTATAAACTAAATGTGTACATTATCATTTCGTTTATATTGTAAACGATATAAAAGATGTGATGAATTTTCGTAAAAATACTACAAATTATTTATTTTGATAAATAAAATATTTATTTTATTTATTTAAAAAATCTTTCAAACCACATGCATATACATATGGATGAGAGAAGAAGAGACATTTTTCAATTGGTGGCAACAAGTCTTATCTTGGGCAGCGGCTCCATTCGACGGTAGACAAAAGACCCTCTTCATAGCAGCGCTATGTTGGAGCACTTAAAAAACGAGAAATTAGTGTGTTTTTGAGAAGGTAATAAGCCTGGCACCAGAGATAGTGAAAGATGCCAACAATTTAGTGTATGAACTCGTGAGCCATACCTGATGAATGCTGCTAATTCTCTTTACTCTTACTTTACTCTTTTCTAAACTCTTAATCTTTCGGTTACAGTTGATGATAAATGGGATTACTCAATTCTTTTGTACTTCCTTGCGGAAACACCTTTATTTTATTTTAATAAAATAACATTTATCTTTGGAAAAAAAATATATGATAAAGATTACATCGTGAGAATGGTAAAGACTTATTTTATTTATATATATATATATATATTCTAAAATCGAAGATCTGATACCATAAAATATTTATTTATTTATTTAAAAAAAATTCCTTAAACCTCATGCATATACATACAGATATAGTGAGAATTTAAAATTCTCAATAAATATGATAAATTTTTTAATTTATGCTGATTTAGCTGTTAGTCACGAAAAATATCATAGCTATTACATTCGTATATGAATTCTTACATTTATATATAAATATGTCTTATATGGTAATTTTATTTTTCTTTCCACTTTTCTTCATCTGTTTGTCTCACACATAAAAGACATTTTTAAAAATTTTTTATCTCTTGACGTGTCTCACAGCATTGTGATAACAAAGTAGGAATTACGACATACCAACCAAAACATCTTGTCTTCTTAATGATGGACCGTCTGTCTTTTATATTTTTTTTTATCATAATTAATTAAAAAATAATATTGCATTATAACACACACCCACATCTCTTGGCACCCTCGTTCTCTACCCCCTCTTTTCTAAATCTCTCGACATCCTCATTCTCCTCCCCCAAAACACACACCCACATCTCTTGGCACCCTCGTTCTCTATCCCCTCTTTTCTAAATCTCTCGACATCCTCATTCTCCTCCCCCAAAACACACACCCACACACATTCTCTCTTTCATTTCTAAATTTCTTGGAACCCTCATTATCTCTCCAACACACACACACCCCGATGCAGAAATTTCTTGACACCCTCGTTCTCTCCTCCCCAACACACACGCACGTACGCATGCACGCACACACATTTTTGATACCCTCATTCTCCTCTGCCAACACACACACTCTCTCTCTCTCTCTCTCTTCTGAATCTCTCGACACCCTCATTCTCCTCCCACCCTCTCTCTTTTGAATCTATTGACATCCTCATTCCTCTCCCTCAAAACTCTCTCTCTCTCTCTCTCCCATTTCTAAATATCTCAGTACTTTCATTCTCTTCCCAACACACACACCCACGCAAAAATTTTTCGACAGTCTCATTCTCTCCTCCCTCAACACACACGCACATACATTTTTGATACCCTCATTCTCCTTCCCAACATACACACATACAATGAATAAAAGAAAAAAAAGACATAGGGGAAATTAATACACACATTAATTTCTGGTGAGCATTTTAGTCCCCAAAAAAATTCTGAAGTGGCACGTTTAGTATCTAATGTGTCCGGTAAGTTGTACAGGTGTTCTTCATAGACAAATTGGTCGCCATCCTTGTCAGCAAGACGACGCCATTTTGGGGTGAGGCGCGAAACGCAGCATTCCAGTCTCTTCTCCTCTACTTCAATCCTAACGCGTTACCTCCTCACCTCCTAACTCATCACCAACATCACAATCGTTACAGCTTGAACTCATTCCTTAATCTTTATAGTGCGACCATGAACCCTTTCCCAACGAAATTGGGCTTGCTACTGGGCCTGTTGTACTCCCTCTCTAACTCAATGACAAAATTCATCGCCTCAATTTTTCAAAACTCAAGAAAATTGGAAGGAAACCCAGAAATAACAATGGTAGAAATGGCTCCTTGCAACAAAAACATTAGCTCTGGCAAGGGCAAAACGACAGTAGCTAGGCCGCTGGTGCACGAAATTGTGATCATCAACAATGGCGCCAAAGACTTGGTGCTCTCAAACGTGAATCACACTTTGTCACAACTTCGCACAACTAACCAGCAAGTGCACTGGGTCGTCCAAGTAATAAACCTTACGTGAGTAAGGGTCGATCCCACGGAGATTGTCGGCCTGAAGCAAGCTATGGTCACCTTGTAAATCTCAGTCAAGCGGATTCAATTGGTTTTAGAGATTTGATAATTAAAAGATAAATAAAACGTAAAATAAAGATAGAGATACTTATGTAATTCATTGGTGAGAATTTCAGATAAGCGTGTAGAGATGCTTTCGTTCCTCCTAAACATCTGCTTTCCTGCTGTCTTCATCCAATCATTCCTACTCCCTTCCATGGCAAGCTGTATGTTGGGCATCACCGTTGTCAATGGCTACATCCCGTCCTCTCTGTGAAAATGGTCCAATGCACTGTCACTGCATGGCTAATCATCTGTCGATTCTCGATCATACTGGAATAGGATTTACTATCCTTTTGCGTCTGTCACTACGCCCAGCACTCGCGAGTTTGAATCTCGTCACAGCCATCCCTTCCCAGATCCTACTCAGAATACCACAGACAAGGTTTAGACTTTCTGGATCTCAGGAATGGCCATCCATGGGTTCTAACTTATACCACAAAGATTCTAATATCTCGGACTCGGTCCTCTGTATTAGATATCTAAGAGATATTCATTCTAGCTTGTTTGCATGTAGAACGGAAGTGTTTGTCAGGCACGCGTTCGTAAGTGAGAATGATGATGAGTGTCACATAATCATCACATTCATCATGTTCTTGGATGCGAATGAACATCTTAGAATAGGAATAAGCTTGAATTGAATAGAAAAATAATAGTACTTTGCATTAATTCATGAGGAACAGCAGAGCTCCACACCTTAATCTCTGGTGTGTAGAAACTCTACCGTTGAAAATACATAAGAACAAGGTCCAGGCATGGCCGAATGGCCAGCCCCCAAGTCTAAGGAAAAATGTTCCAAAGATGTTCCAAAGATTCTTTAAATACAATAGTAAAAAGTCCTATTTATACTAAACTAGTTACTAGGGTTTACAGAAATGAGTAAATGATGCAGAAATCCACTTCCGGGCCCACTTGGTGTGTGCTTGGACTGAGCATTGAGCTTTACACGTGTAGAGGCTTCTCTTGGAGTTGAACGCCAGTTTATAAACTGTTTCTGGCGTTTAACTCCACTTTGCAACCTGTTTCTGGCGTTTAACTCCAAAATGGAACATGGAACTGGCGTTGAACGCCAGTTTGCATCATCTAAATTCGGGCAAAGTATGGACTATTATATATTGCTGGAAAGCCCTGGATGTCTACTTTCCAACGCAATTAAGAGGGTGCCATTTGGAGTTCTGTAGCTCCAGAAAATCCACTTTGAGTGCAGGGAGGTCAGAATCCAACAGCATCTGTAGTCCTTCTTCAGCCTCTGAATCTGATTTTTGCTCAAGTCCCTCAATTTCAGCCAGAAATTACCTGAAATCACAAAAAAAATACACAAACTCATAGTAAAGTTCAGAAATATGATTTTTATTTAAAAACTAATAAAAATATACTAAAAACTAACTAAATCATACTGAAAACTATGTAAAAACAATGCCAAAAAGCGTATAAATTATCCGCTCATCACAACACCAAACTTAAATTATTGCTTGTCCCCAAGCAACTAAAAATCAAATAGGATAAAAAGAAGAGAATATACTATAAATTCCAAAATATCAATGAAACTTAGCTCCAATCAGATGAGCGGGACTTGTAGCTTTTTGCCTCTTGAATAGTTTTGGCATCTCACTTTATCCATTGAAGTTCAGAATGATTGACATCTATAGGAACTTAGAATTTAGATAGTGTTATTGATTCTCCTAGTTCAGTATGTTGATTCTTGAACACAGCTACTTTATGAGTCTTGGCCGTGGCCCTAAGCACTTTGTTTTCCAGTATTACCACCGGATACATAAATGCCACAGACACATAACTGGGTGAACCTTTTCAGATTGTGACTCAGCTTTGCTAAAGTCCCCAATTAGAGGTGTCCAGAGTTCTCAAGCACACTCTTTTTTTGCTTTGGATCTTGACTTTAACTGCTCAGTCTCAAGTTTTCACTTGACACCTTCACGCCACAAGCACATGGTTAAGGATAGCTTGGTTTAGCCGCTTAGGCCAGGATTTTATTCCTTTAGGCCCTCCTATCCACTCATGCTCAAAGCCTTGGATTCTTTTTATTACCTTTGCCTTTTGGTTTTAAGGGTTATTGGCTTTTTGCTCTTGCCTTTTGGTTTAAAGAGCTTTTGGCTTTTTCTGCTTGCTTTTTCTTTTTCTTTTTCTTCTTTTTTTTGCCATTTTTTTTCTTTTTTTTTGCAAGCTTTTGTATTCACTGCTTTTTCTTGCTTCAAGAATCAATTTTATGATTTTGCAGATCATCAAATAACATTTCTCCTTTTTCATCATTCTTTCAAGAGCCAACATATTTAACATTCATTAAACATCAAATTCAAAAGACATATGCACTGTTCAAGCATTCATTCAGAAAACAAAAAGTATTGTCACCACATCAAAATAATTAAACTAGTTTCAAGGATGAATTCGAAACCATGTACTTCTTGTTCTTTTGTTTTTAGAAAAAAAAAATTTTTATTTAAGAGAGGTGATGGATTCATAGGACATTCATAACTTTAAGGCATAGACACTTAGACACTAGTGATCATATAGTGAAGACACAAACATAAATAAAACATAAAGCTCAACAATTGAAAAACAGTAAAATAAATAGACAGGAAGATTAAGGAATGAGTCTACCTTAGTGAGGATGGCGTCTTCCTCTTCTTGAAGAACCAATGGTGCTTTTGAGCTCCTCTATGTCTCTTCCTTGTCTTTGTTGCTCCATCCCTAGTGATTTTGGTGCTCCTATCCTTAGTTTCTCCCAATAGTTGTGTGGAGGAAAATGTATCCCTTGAGGTATCTCAGGGATTTCTTGGTGAGGAAATTCCTCATGCTCTTGTTGTGCAGTCAAATGCTCTACCACTGAGCTGTAGACCCTTGAGATGAATCTCTCCATCTCCCATGACTCGGAAGTGGAAGCTTTTGTCTTTCTTTTCCTCTTTCTAGAGGTTTCTCCGGCCTTAGGTACCATAAATGGTTATGGAAAAACAAAAAGCAATGCTTTTACCACACCAAACTTAAAAGGTTTGCTCGTCCCCGAGCAAAAGAAGAAAGGAAGTAGTAGAAGAAGAAGAAAATGGAGGAGATTGAGGTGTGTGAATGGTTCGGCCAATGGGGGTTTAAGGTGGTTATGATGTGTGAAAAGGAAGGAGTGATGGTTTGAATTTGAGTGGGTGGGTGTAGGTGGGTGTATGATGGTTTTGGAGGGGAATTGGAGGTGATTGCTGATGGGTATTTGGGGAAGAGAGTTATGAAAAGGTGTGAAGAGGAGAGAAGAAGTGGTGGGGATCCTATGGGGTCCACAGATCCTGTGGGGATCCTGTGGGGTCCACAGATCCAGTGGGACCAAGGACTTAATATCCCTACTCCAATTAGGCATGTAAAACGCCCTTGCTGTGCAATCCTGGCGTTTAACGCTAGACTGCTGCTTGTTTCTGGCGTTAAACGCCCAAATGTAGCCTGTTTCTGGCGTTTAACGCCAGGCAGATGCTTGTTTCTGGCGTTAAATGCTAGCTTGGTGCTTGTTTCTGGCGTTAAACGCCAGACAGATGCTTGTTTCTGGCGTTTAAACGCCAGAATGCTCCTCCTCCAGGGTGTGCTATTTTGAATGCTGTTTTTCATTCTATTTTTATTTTTCAGTAGTTTTTGTGACTTCACATGATCATCAACCTAAAGAAAACAATTGCACCTCAAAGATCCCAAGTTTCTCCATTACAGAGAGTGCCATTAAGTTTATTCCTGACCCCAGGTCACACAGAGCTTTCTCAAAGGTCATGGTGCCTATGTTACAGGGAATTAGGAATTTACCAGGATCCTGTTTCTTTTGAGGTAATTTCTACCTATCCAATGCATTCAGTTCATTGGTGAGCAAGGGAGGTTCATCTTCCCAAGTCTCATTACCAAATAATTTGGCATTTAACTTCATGATTGCACCAAGGTACTTAGCAACTTGCTCTTCAGTAACTTCTTCATTCTCATCAGAAGAAGAATACTCATCAGAGCTCATGAAGGGCAGAAGGAGGTTCAATGGAATCTCTATGGTCTCTAGATGAGCCTCAGATTCCTTTGGTTCCTCAAGGGGATACTCCCTATTGGTCACTGAACGTCCCAGGAGGTCTTCCTCACTAGGATTCACGTCCTCTCCCTTCCTTGTAGGTTCGGCCATGTTGGTTAAATCAATGGCCTTGCACTCTCTCTTTGGATTCTCTTCTGTATTGCTTGGGAGAGTACTAGGAGGAGTTTCAGTGACCCTTTTACTCAGCTGGCCCACTTGTGCCTCCAAATTTCTAATGGAGGACCTTGTTTCATTTATGAAACTCACAGTGGCCTTAGATAGATCAGAGACTATATTTGCTAAGCTAGATGGGTTCTGCTCAGAATTCTCTGTCTGTTGCTGAGTGGATGATGGAAAAGGTTTGCTATTGCTAAACCTGTTTCTTCCACCATTATTAAAGCCTTGTTGAGGCTTTTGTTGATCCTTCCATGAGAAATTTGGATGATTTCTCCATGAGGGATTATAGGTGTTTCCATAGGGTTCACCATGTAATTCACCTCTGCTATTGCAGGGTTCTCAGGATCACAAGCTTCTTCTTCAGAAGATGGCTCTATAGTACTGTTGGATGATTCCTTCAATCCATTCAGACTCTGAGAGATCATATTGACTTGCTGAGTTAATATTTTGTTCTGAGCCAATATGGCATTCAGAGTATCAATTTCAAGAACTCCCTTCCTCTGAGGCGTCCCATTACTCACAGGATTTCTTTCAGAAGTGTACATGAACTGGTTATTTGCAACCATGTCAATGAGTTCCTGAGCTTCTGCAGGCGTTTTCTTTAGGTGAATGGATCTACCTACAGAATGGTCCAATGACATCTTTGATAGTTCAGACAGACCATCATAGAATATATCCAGGATGGTCCATTCTGAAAGCATGTCAGAAGAACACTTTTTGGTCAGTTCCTTGTATCTCTCCTAAGCTTCATAGAGGGATTCACCTTCTTTTTGTTTGAAGGTTTGAACATCCACTCTAAGCTTACTAAGCTTTTGAGGAGGAAAGAACTTGGCTAAGAAAGCTGTGACCAGCTTATCCCAAGAGTTCAGGCTATCTTTAGGTTGAGAATCCAACCATATTCTAGCTCTGTCTCTTACAGCAAACGGGAAAAGCATAAGCCTGTAGACTTCGGGATCAAACCCATTGGTCTTAACAGTGTCACAGATCTGCAAGAATTCAGTTAAGAACTGAAAAGGATCTTCTGATGGAAGTCCATGAAACTTGCAGTTTTGTTGCATCAGAGAAACTAATTGAGGTTTCAGCTCAAAATTGTTTATTCCAATGGCAGAGATTGAGATACTTCTTCCATGTAGATTGGAATTTGGTGTAATAAAGTCACCAAGCATCTTCCTTGCATTGTTATTATTTTCGGCCATGTCTCCTTCTTTTTCAAAAATTTCTGTCAGATTTTCTCTAGAGAGTTGTGCTTTAACTTTCCTTAGCTTCCTCTTCAGAGTCCTTTCAGGTTCAGGATCAGCTTCAACAAGAATGTTCTTATCCTTGTTCCTGCTCATATGAAAAAGAAGAGAACAGAAAATATGGAATCCTCTATGTCACAGTATAGAGATTCCTTATGTAAGTATAAGAAGAGAATAGTGGAGGAAGGAAAAGATAAGAATCCAAACACAAGGGAGAGGAATGAGTTCGAATTCTTGGGTGAAAGAGGGGTGTTAGTAGATGAATAAATAAACAGAAGGGGATGAGAGATGAGAGAATTCGAAAATTAAATAAATTAAATTAAAAAAATATTTTTGTTTTAAATTAAATTTAATGTTAGAATTCGAAAATACAAAAAAAGAAAAATTAAATTAAATTAAAGTAAAAATTAAAACAATTAGTTAATAAAAAGGAATTTTGAAAAAGAGGGAAGGGATTTTCGAAAATTAGAAAGAGAGAGTTAGTTAGGTAGTTTTGAAAAAGATATGAATCAAACAAAAAGATAAGATTAATTGAAAAAGATTTGAAAATCAATTTTGAAAAGATAAGAAGCTAGAAAATAAGTTAGAAAAGATTTTGAAATTAATTTTGAAAAGATGTGATTGAAACTTATTTTGAAAAAGATTTGAAAAAGAACTTTAAAAAGATTTGATTTTGAAAATTAAAGTTGATTACTTGACTAATAAGAAACAAAAAGATATGATTTTGAAATTTAAAGATTGAACCTTTCTTAATAGGCAAGTAACAACTTGAAAATTTTTTGAATCAATCACATTAATTGTTAGTAAAGATTTTGAAATTATGAAATAAAATAAGAAAAATATTTTAAAAATAAATTTGAAATTTTCGAAAATTATGAAAGAAAAATGAAAAAGATTTGATTTTTGAAAAAGATTTGAAAAAGATAGAATTTTAAATTGAAAATTTGATTAGACTCATAAGAAACAACTAAATTTTAAAAAATTTTGACTAAATCAAATCAAATTTTCGAAATTTATGTGTGAAAGAGGGAAAGATATTTTTTTATTTTTGAATTTTTAATAAAGAAAGAAAAACATCAAAAAGACTCAATGCATGAAAATTTTGGATCAAAACAAATGATGCATGCAAGAACACTATGAATGTCAAGATGAACACCAAGAACACTTTGAATGTCAAGATGAACACCAAGAACTTATTTTTGAAAATTTTTAAGAAAAGAAAAATATGCAAGACACCAAACTTAGAAATTTTTAATGTTGAGACACTAACAAATTGAAAATGCATATGAGAAACAAGAAAAGACACAAAACAAGAAAATATGAAGATCAAACAAGAAGACTTGTCAAGAGCAACTTGAAGATCATGAAGAACACATGCATGAGTTTTCAAAAAATGCACAAAATTTAAAAACATGCAATTGACACCAAACTTAAAATTTGACTCAAGACTCAAACAAGAAACATCAAATTTTTTTGGTTTTTATGATTTTATTAATTTTTTTTGGATTTTTCGAAAATTCTTTTGAAAAGGAAAATAAGGATTTCAAAATTTTTAATAGGAATTCCAGGAATCTTGCAATGTTAGTCTAAAGCTCCAGTCCAGGAATTAGACATGGCTTACTAGCCAGCCAAGCTTTCAGTGAAAGCTCCGGTCCAAAACACTAGACATGGCCAATGGCCAGCCAAGCTTCAGCAGAACATTATATTCAACAGCGAATTTGCTAAGAAAGACAAAGAAGCTCTTCTCTTGAGAATAAGTGAAACCTCGGTCCAAAAGATTAGACATGGCTTAACAGCCAGCCAGGATTCAACATATCTCTTGAAACTCTAGAATTCATTCTTAAAAATTCTGAAGAACATAGAATAATTTATTTTTTAAAATTTTTTTTTATTTTTTGAAAATAAGAAATAAAATAGCTTAAAAATAAAATAAAATTACCTAATCTGAGCAACAAGATGAACTGTCAGTTGTCCAAACTCGAACAATCCCCGGCAACGGCGCCAAAAACTTGGTGCACGAAATTGTGATCATCAACAATGGCGCCAAAGACTTGGTGCTCTCAAACGTGAATCACACTTTGTCACAACTTCGCACAACTAACCAGCAAGTGCATTGGGTCGTCCAAGTAATAAACCTTACGTGAGTAAGGGTCGATCCCACGAAGATTGTCGGCCTGAAGCAAGCTATGGTCACCTTGTAAATCTCAATCAGGCGGATTCAATTGGTTTTAGAGATTTGATTATTAAAAGATAAATAAAACGTAAAATAAAGATAGAGATACTTATGTAATTCATTGGTGAGAATTTCAGATAAGCGTGTAGAGATGCTTTCATTCCTCCTGAACATCTGCTTTCCTGCTGTCTTCATCCAATCATTCCTACTCCCTTCCATGGCAAGCTGTATGTTGGGCATCACCGTTGTCAATGGCTACATCTCGTCCTCTCTGTGAAAATGGTCCAATGCGCTGTCACTGCATGGCTAACTCATCTGTTGGTTCTCGATCATACTAGAATAGGATTTACTATCCTTTTGCGTCTGTCACTACGCCCAGCACTCGCGAGTTTGAAGCTCGTCACAGCCATCCCTTCCCATATCCTACTCGGAATACCACAGACAAGGTTTAGACTTTCTGGATCTCAGGAATGGCCGTCCATGGGTTCTAACTTATACCACGAAGATTCTAATATCTCAGACTCGGTCCTCTGTATTAGATATCTAAGAGATATTCATTCTAGCTTGTTTGCATGTAGAACGGAAGTGTTTGTCAGGCACGCGTTTGTAAGTGAGAATGATGATGGGTGTCACATAATCATCACATTCATCATGTTCTTGGGCGCGAATGAACATCTTAGAATAGGAATAAGCTTGAATTGAATAGAAAAACAATAGTACTTTGCATTAACTCATGAGGAACAGCAGAGCTCCACACCTTAATCTCTGGTGTGTAGAAACTCTACCGTTGAAAATACATAAGAACAAGGTCCAGGCATGGCCGAATGGCCAGCCCCCAAGTCTAAGGAAAAACGTTCCAAAGATGTTCCAAAGATTCTTTAAATACAATTGTAAAAAGTCCTATTTATACTAAACTAGTTACTAGGGTTTACAGAAATGAGTAAATGATGCAGAAATCCACTTCCGGGGCCCACTTGGTGTGTGCTTGGGCTGAGCATTGAGCTTTACACGTGTAGAGGCTTCTCTTGGAGTTGAACGCCAGTTTGTAACCTGTTTCTGGCGTTTAACTCCACTTTGCAACCTGTTTCTGGCGTTTAACTCCAGAATGCAACATGGAACTGGCGTTGAACGCCAGTTTGCGTCATCTAAACTCGGATGTCTACTTTCCAACGCAATTGAGAGCGTGCCATTTGAAGTTCTGTAGCTTCAGAAAATCCACTTTGAGTGCAGAGAGGTCAGAATCCAACAGCATCTGCAGTCCTTCTTCAGCCTCTAAATCTGATTTTTGCTCAAGTCCCTCAATTTCAGTCAGAAATTACCTGAAATCATAGAAAAACACACAAACTCATAGTAAAGTCCAGAAATGTGATTTTTATTTAAAAACTAATAAAAATATACTGAAAACTAACTAAATCATACTGAAAACTATGTAAAAATAATGCCAAAAAGCGTATAAATTATCCGCTCATCAGCCGCAATTGGAGAAACATTGTTGATAGATCTAAGAAGCTCCAACAATGGTTGGAAACCTAACAGTGACCACAGCAACAGCACGGTGTCAGTAGCAGCAATAAAAACTCGCAGTAGCTCTACCTATGATGGAGAAGACAACCATGGTAGCAGCAATGACCAGAACTAACAACAACCCTGACAACTCCCTTTCTTGCATAGCGTTAATGACCACATTTTCTTCTTGCCTTGTTGGTGACGGGTTCTAACAATAGTGTCGTCAATGACAATAACAACCACCTTTGCATCAATAACAACACCTTCAACCATGGACGGTGTCTCTAGTAGCAGCATTGAGGATCAAAGTAGGGGAGCGGCAAAGCAACATGAACCGGTGGCAAGTGTTGTGAGTGTGAGAGACTATGTTGAGGAGGGGGAAAGCGGCGCGGCGCCGAGACAGAGGTTGGCAAGAAGCTATGGCAGAGAGGGTTGAGACTTTGAGTGCTTAAGAATTGAGAGTTATTGTGTGCTGTGAGTGTGAGAGAGAAAGTTAGGGAGGGGGCTTTGAAGGCCTTAGGGGTTTTCTTTATATATATATATAAAATGACGTCGTATTGCTAACAAGGACGACGACTTATTTGTCCATTTGTGTCATACCGATACGTCACGGGCCATATGGGCGTCTAAACGTGCCACTTCATCATTTTTCACCAAGTACAAACGGAGCATGCCAGGGACTGATTTGTCCGTCGGAAAAAAATTTTAAAGATGTTTTTGTGTATTAATTTTCTAAGGGAACTAAAGTGTCTACTTTTAAAATCCTCAAGGACTGATTTGGGTAATTACTTTTATTTTTTTCTTTAAACTTTATTACATTAAACTCATTGCGTGTATTATTTTATAATTGGCTAAAATAATTTTAATTGTATATTATAATTAGTAAAAATTGGCATCTATATTATTGTCTTATATTTGTATAAAAAATAGAATAAAATCAAATATATTATGTCAAATATTTATTTAAAAAAATGTTACAGAAGGCAACTGAGAAGGAAATGGATCTGCGACTAGGGACGACCAACGACATTAGAGACAACGATAGGGGTGGAGATGCAACGACAATATCGGTGATCCATTACCATTATGTTTTTGTTCTGCTCTATTCTACACAATGTGTCTCTATTTCTGCTTTGCATTTTCTTTCCCAAAAAGTTTATGAGAGAAGAGAAATATGTAGTGCGAAAATAAAAAAGAAGTGAAAGATATTTTTGTCCATACAAAACAAAGAGTGTGTCATTAGTTAAATTGGGTATGTGTTTAGCTTTATGCAATGTTAAAATTTAAACTTTTATTGTTCAAATTAGATTCATTTATTTGAATTCAGAAAAAAAGTAAAATATGAAAGCCAGAAATTAATTTAATAATAGAAAAAAATTGGTGTAATTCAAAGATATGGTGCATGGTGTGTAATGCATAGATGTAGATCTACAAGTGTACATATTTGCCAAATGCAACTTTCATTTTGCAGAAGACAATATAATTAATGAAATGGTTGCTACCAAACGCAACCTGCATTTTGAAGAAAACAAAAAAAAAAGTGAGATGGTCGCTGCCAAACGCAAGTTGCGTTTTGCAAGAAAGGAAATCGGAGGGTGGACGTGTTTCTGTTTTCCCCTGCATGCACACCGGAGCTAGCATTAACCACATCGGAACTCCCCAAACGCAACCTGTATTTTGCAGGTAGTCAGAGACAAACGTGACCTGCGTTTTTCAAGTGGTCAAAGCAAAACTTCATTGCATGTTAGATACGTGCATTTGGAGAGGTCTTTATATCTGCGTTTTAGAGAGGTATTTGGATGAATTTGAATGTGAATAAAGCTCAGGAAAAAAATTTCCCATACGTAGTGTAAGAAAAAGAAGTTTGAAGTGAGTGAGTTGAAGGAAGGAAGAAGAAACTCACAAAGTGGAAGAAGCTTGAGTGAGTACGGAGTAAAATTAGTGAGAAAAAATTATTTGTGATTTTATATTATCTCAAGAACATATTATTGAGTATTTGGATCATTCTCAATGGGTAAGTATATTTTTATATTTTGATTATGAATAAATTT
>NC_029788.2:95685137-95697828 GCF_000816755.2 Arachis ipaensis
TCCGGGTTATGAGCACCAGTATTAGGCACCGGGCTATGAGCAACAATTTCAGGTATTATTATTATTATTAGTTTGATGGTGCTAATATTATTTAGGTATTGGCATATGAGCAGCAGTTTCAGGTACCGACATATGACCAATAGTTTCAGGTGCCGGCATATGACCAATATTATTGGTTTTTGGTTTACGAGCAACAACAATAGTTGCCAATTGATCAACAACAACAGTACATACCGGAACCACAACCACAGCAGCCAGCAGAGCCATACATACCACTGATGGTAATTTCAGCCGACGGCCACTTCAGTCTATTGGTTGGAATTGATGACATCAATTTGTCTCAGGTACTGAGAGACACAAATTATCTATTTGAGCCATCTCAGCAAAGGCCTGCTGCTTCTGAGCCGTCTGTTGGTCGTCGCAAAGTATCAGGTCATGCTAGTGACTTCTCGATGGATCAATCGCCGCGTCTTGTTGATCTTTCTCGTCCTTCCTCACCGCCGTGTACGGAGTTATTTGATTTGGATGAATATCCACAGCAGAAAGAGGCAATTGGAGGAGATGACCTACAGCACGAGTATTATTATGGTGGTGCGAGTGCTCTGGGATCGAGTGCTTCTGGTATCTATGACATTGGCAGAATCAGCATGCCAGATATTGGTGCTTCTGAGGGTTGTGGTGGTGGCGGACCTAGTGGTCTGGATGCAGGTGTTTTTGAGGATCGTCTATATTATCTACGGAAACAGATTGCTCCCTCGGATAAATACACCCCATCTCATTAATTGAAGAAGGCACCGAAGAAGTGGCATGTTGCAGTTTTCTTCACTTGTTATTTGTTTGAGTTTACTTTTGGACGGTTCTTACCATTTATGTCTTTATTGTTGTACGTGTGATGTTATCTTTGGATGTTTCTATTTATTTTTATGTTTTGTATAGTTGATTGTATATTTAGATGTTTCTATTTTCTCTCATCTTTATTATTGTAAGTTTAGTTATGTTTTATTTTGACGCATACATAGGTAAAAAAGTTACATAAGAAAGTGTTCATGCTTACATACATAAGTAAGTTCCAGGCTAGATTAAAATACTTAAATACATAAAAAAGTTGCATAAGAAAGTGAAAAATACAAGAGAAAGCTTAACCACTATTGACCTCCAGCAGAGCTTGCACCTGCGCGGTGAGGACATTGGCTACAGCTATGTCTCTCTCGTCCATATATAGTACATTGGCAAGGACCACGCATATCCCACGATTGTCCTGCGCGGTGAGGACATTCGGTCGTCCTTTGGTCACGTGCCTCAATGTCCAATTGGCGATCACCTTCGCTACTTCATATCTAGCCCATGTAGATGGGTCACCCATCGGAACAAACTCGCCTTTGTAGACCTTGCAAATTTCAGACATCTTATACATGTCATGTACATATACTTGCCAATCAAGATGCTGGTTAGCGCAACATCCATCTCTCAACACCGATATCATCATATGACCCTAACGATGAACCCCGTCAAATGCCAACACCCATCTCTCAACACCGATATCATCGCACCATCGAGTATAAGCCTCACCCTGCTCTGTAAGTCTTTGGTAGTTTTTATTGTACTCCTGTTTCGTCCTAGAATAGCCTGTAGAACAAACCATGTAATCATAAGCAGACACGAAAAATTACTATGAATAGGACCATAACAACAAATTCAAATACCTGTGTTAACCACGAGTTTATGTAAGTATGGAGCCTTGAACCTCCTTAAGAAGTTGGACCCGATGCGCCTGATGCATAACATATGCCATGCTCTTGGTGGTGACCATGCACTGTTACTACAAGCTATTGCTGCATCGATAGAGTTATGGCAGTCAGAAATAATGCCCACGCCATCAATAGTAACAACATAACTGTGCAAATTAGTAAGGAAAAACTCCCACGCGTCTACCGTCTCACCCTCCGTGGTGGCAAAAGCAATCGACACAATGTTTTGATTCCTGTCTTGTGCCACCGCAACCAAAAGTGCACCTTTATCTTTTTCATACAGGTGTGTGCCATCAACCTGCACCAATGGCTTGCAGTGTCTAAATGATGTAATACCTTGATAGAAGCTCCAAAAAATGCGATGGAGAACTCTTACATCATTCACCTCCTCACTCTCATGATAAGCAAGGAGTGTTTTTATCTGAACACAAGACCTTGGCATCTTCACAGTCATTACTTTCAACCATAATGGTAGAGACTGGTAAGAAACTTTCCAATCACCGAAAACTTTTGCAATAGATTTCTACTTTGCCAACCAATCCTTGCGGTAACTTACAGTGTATTTAAACCTAGATTGAACTTCTACAATAATAGACTTCTCCTTTATAGAAGGATCTGCTTCAACCAATAGCCTAATAGCATCTACAATCGTGTATGAGTCCAACTTGCCATGATCTTGTGAAATTGTCCCCATGGTGCACGTGTGTTTGTCATTGTATCCCCTGATCTCCCAACAATCTTTCTTTCGAATCAAGCTAGCTCGGACAAGCCAATTACACCTTACACCATACCCCTTGCATTTTGCATGGAATGTCTGCGGCTCACACTCATACACAACGTAATAAATTCCTCTAAAGATAGTGTAGCTTTTGATTGCAAATATCACCGACTCTCTAGAACTAAATTCCATTCCGACACTAAACTCGCCATCTTCTGCTGCAACATTACCTTCATCTACGACATGCGAACCACCGTTAGTCAGTCAAGGCAAATAAAAGAAATAGTAGTGGTAACTTTAATTAATAAACAGAACATACCCATATTCGCATAATTAGAAAAATCTGGGGCATACATGGCTGCGAGATCTAGAGTTCGCATAAAATACAAAACACTAAAGGGGTGTTGGTTTACAAGTGCATCTGCTTCATTTTGCACTGCTGGATTATCTGCCTCGTCTCCGTCCTCGTTTTCGTCATCGACATCGTAGTTGGCTTCGAACTCCTCTCCATTGTCGTTGTTATCTTCTTCCCAATCTATATCTTCGAACTCATCAACATTCAACTCCTCGCCAACTACGTCTAGCCCCGAGTGTTGTTCAAACTCAACGTACAACTCTATTATCAGCACGTGAAATCAGGTTTGTTGATAAATATAGAACATCTGCTGTATACATGCGTCGTCAATGATGGACATTTTTTGAAACTGTATCATCCCATCAAATACTTGTACATGATTTCTGTATAAAATGTTGCTACTTTGAAATGTGACTTTGTATGTGTAACACCCTAACTTTTAGCACCTTGGTGCACGAAATAAGAACTCGCACAACTGAACCAGCAAGTGCAATGGGTCGTCCAAGTAATACCTGAGGTGAGTCAGGGTCGATCCCACGGAGATTGTAGTTTTGAATCAAGCTATGGACACCTTGTAGATCTTAGTCAGGCGATTAGAAAAGATATTTTGTTGAGATAAACGCATAAAACAGAAATAGGGATGAAATTACTTAATTTGAGTGAAACCAGTGATAAGAGAATGGTTGAGGCTTCGGAGATGCTTTATTCTTCTAGATCAACCTTTCCTACTGTCTTTCTCCAACTGTGAGTGATTCTTTCCATGACAGGATGTAAGTGATCAACGCCGGTTTAATGGCTGCCAATCTTCCTCCTTCAGGCCAAACACCAGGTTTAGTGTGCGCCCAATCTGAATAAAGGTGAAGCTCCTGCAGTTCATCCCCTTGATGATCCTACTCAAAACGCCATAGACAAGGTCGAATCTTCCGAATCAGAGAATGTTGCGCCTTTGGTTCTAGCCTCTACCACAAAGACCCTAATCTCCCCAAACCTCGGTTGAACTGGTGTCTCGAAAAGTCCCCAACGAAATCGTGGATTAGCCATCTAAGAGATGTATAATCAAGCTTGTGGTTCAGTGATCTCCTATTACAGACTCACACTGAACCCATGTAGAATGAGGATGAGTTTCACTGATTATCTCATTCATAAGGTTGAAGAACGAAGATACATCTTAGAATATAGTCATACACGAATTGAATAGAACAGTAGTACTTTTATTAATCCATGAAAATCAGCAGAGCTCCTAACCTTAACCTAGGAGGTTTAGTGACTCATGCTGATAGAAAAATACAATGGTAAACGTGAAAGTGGGCAAGAGTCCTCTAACAAAGGTGAACTCTTGTCTGTATATACTAATCTAATGACTAAGGATTACAGAAATAAGATAAACTAAGTTGATAGTGCGAAAATCCACTTCTAGGGCCCACTTGGTGAGTGTTTGGGCTGAGCTTGAGTGTCTCCCACGAACTAGGGTCCCTTAGGGGAATTGAACGCTGGCTAGGGACCCCCTTTTGGGCGTTGGACGCAAGGAATGGGACAAATGGCTGGCGTTGAACACCAGTTTTGGGCCCTCATTTGCGAAGCAAAGTATAGACTATTATATATTTCTGGAAAGCCCTAGATGTTATCTTTCTATAACCGTTGAGAGAGCACCATTTGGACTTCTGTAGCTCTAGAAAAGCTCTTTCGAGTGCATAGAGGTCAGATCCTGACAGCATCTGCAGTGCTTTCTCTATCTCTGAATCAGACTTTTGCTCAAGCTCCTCAATTTCAGCCAGAAAATACTTGAAATCATAAAAAAACACACAAAATCAAAGTAGAATGCAAAAATATGAATTTTTCACTAAAACCTATGAAAATATATTAAAACTTAAATAAAACATAATAAAAACTATATGAAAGTAATGCCAAAAAGCGTATAAAATATTCGTTCATCACACCTTATGATTGTACTAAAAGCCTAGGTGTCACGTAACTCTAAACCTTTTTATTCTATACTATCTTTATTTAATATTGAGCCTTCATGAATACGACTGATACCTTAATTAAGAAATCGAAAGGAGTCTTCATTTTAAATCACTTAACCACAAAAGTATATATTCACATAACTTTATACACATAGACTTGTTTCAAGATTCTCAAAAATAAATCCCACCCCTCTAAAAAACTAAAAATAATAAACGATGAGGGAAAAATAAATTCTAACAACTCAACTCGTGAATATAATCTTCTATGCTCCTGTAGCTCCGCACTAAACCTTCGCACCTATAGGTGAAAGAGGTGGAAATAGGGGGTAAGAACTGGGGAGTTCTTAGTAGGATCGGGGTTAGAAGTTTAGTTCATTTTATATATACTTGGTCAGCAATAACAGTCAACAAACGACAATCCAATTCAACAATTATAGAATACAGAATTCGAACAGCCATTTAGCACACCTACAATCACAGAAAACACACTCACATACAAATATGCGCAAACAGACATGATGCATGTCTATTCCTATCACAGGTAATAAGCTCATCTGTCGGTTTCGACCAGCTCCCGACATAACTCAGCAACCTTTGACTGAGTTTGGTTTCTAGTGCCATAACCTCTGTAAGCAATGTCTGTCTTACAAGTGCGACTCTCTTGAGCCGATGTATGAAAATATGACCTCTGTAAGCAACCTCTGTCTTACAGATGCGACCATCCCCTGGATTAGCCGATGTATCTCTGGAAGCAAATCTCAGTGGATTCACCACCATATCTGCTCATTTTTAGCAGGTACACAATCATCTCAGCTCGTTCTCAATGCTAAACAATATCTCTACTTATCCCATTTTCTTTTCATTCTTTCTTTTTTTTCTTTTCTGTGCTCTGCCTTCCTATGGCAGGGATTCCTTTAGATTCTTTTAATCTTTGCTCTCTGCTCTCTGCTCTCCTGTGGCAGAGGTTTTCTTAATATTTTTCTTTCCTTTTTCTTTTCTTTATTCTTCTTTTCTTTCCTATTATTCCATAATATAAATTATTTTCGTATTATTCCCTCGCCTCTCCCTAAGTGTCTTATCGAAAAGATTACCCCTGAACTTTACTTATTACCCAAAATACCCGAAAACTTATACAATTGCAAATTATACCTCGATTTGTATATACAAATACAATATTACCCTTCAAAAATAAAATTTAATTACTAATCTTTCTTTTATACCAAAACTGAAACCCTTAACCCTTTTCTTTTAAAATATTACTTGTATTTTAGTCCGTTTTCGAATTTTTCGGTTACTGATTTTTCACAGCTTTTAGTTTAATCTTTTGTCCATCGAAACTTATCAATTTTAATCAATAATTCTCATTCACAACAGCTCCAAAATCATCAAAATAACCCCTCTGCATGGTCGAACTGTAATTCACAAACAACGACAATAATTTCACAAAATTTCAACGTAAACTTAATCAAACCCAAACAGTAATCAATCAAATCAACATTCACTTATCAAATTCACATTTAATTATTATAAAGTTACCAAACCCTATCTCCGTACGAAATCAAACCAATGAGACCTCCGGAGAAATTTTCTGACTGAGTTGCTGAAGAAGAAAACGTCAGGAATCGTCTGTACTTCCTAGAACTCCAATTGGCCGAACTCAAAGGGAAGAGGAGCTACGTTACTGTTAACTTCTACCGAACAAAAGTGATACCAATGTGTAAAGAAGAAAGATACAAACACTTTTACCGGATTATATTTTTTATTGGAATTACAGATCACAAGAAATCAAAGCTGGAATTTTTTGTGTAGGTCACGATTTTCTCATGCAAGCATTCGGTCTCTCTTTCCATATGAAAGGAAAAGAAGTCAATGAATTTTGATGATGATTATATGTGATTAGAAAAGTGTTTCAGCTTGAGAAATATTAGGTGTCATAGTTTAATAAAGAAATAAAATATATGTCATATATATATATAGAGAGAGAGAGAGTCAAGCTCCATTTCCTTTTCTTTGATTCTTTTGAAGGCTACATTAGATATCTTTCTGAATAATAATAAAAGTTTAATTTTGTCTATCAAAATAATTTTTTATAAATAATTCAAATTAATAGAATAAGTCATAATTAAATTAAATTTTAATAATTATAAAATTCTATTTAATTATTTTTGTTAAAAATATTTTTTTTAAAAAAAACAAAATCTCAATATAATATAATAACTCATAAATAACTAATGATTTAATTTTCAAAAATTCGAAGTGTTACATCCTATTCCACTTATAAAAATTTTCGTCCTCGAAAATTAGCAAATTACACAAAACATTACATAATTTCAACACTGTATTTTTTTGAAATACTTTATGAAAAAAGCAAAAAGTTTCAACTCATATTGATAAATATATAATTTCAAATACTTGGGTTTTCATATGACATAAAGATGATAAAGTTGAAGTGTGGTTGCAAAGTAAAAATTAAAAGGTAGACTTGATATCTCAAGAAAAGCGGATATCTCAAGGAATTCAAGCAAACATATGCAGTTAAGATCGAATGAAAAACACATATGAACAATGTAAACCCCGTTAAATTAGTAGATAATTAGTCAATAAATTAGTTTTTAATAAAGAAAATTAGAAATACGAATATAATATTAAATTAGGATAGAGCTCATCGAAATGAGAATTTTGACACTAATTTCGAAAAAAACGGTCTAAGATTGGACCGAACGGACCAAACCGGTTGAATCGGGATCAAACCGAGCCCGTGGGCCCAACCGGCCCAGCACTTAAGAAGACCGAAGCCTTCTCTTTTCTCTCATTCAGCATAAACAAAGATGAAAGACTTCCAGGGAAGGAAAGAAGAGAAACCCGAACCCTTACGGTAAATTCAATTTGCCGTAACTCCTCCGTCCGAGCTCTGATCGCCGCACCGTTTGTGGCCACGCGTCCAGCGCGTCGAGCTTTATGTTTCTACCGGAAAAATTTCATAGGTAAGCCATTAATTACACTCATCCACTCTTTTCCCCCAATTTTTTGAAAAATTGAAAGAGATGTTGAATTTCTTTGATTTTTTATGTTTTAGGATCCAATTAGCTTGAGAAAAACGTTCACTCTTGCTTATGTGAAGCTTGGGTAAGGTAAAGATATAATAATTCTATCTAAATATTCTGAATTTTTGTTTTGGAAATTAAATTGGGTATATATGTGTATGAATGTGTATTAGGTTGTGAATAAATAATTGGAGCTTGAAATTGTGAATACCGAAACTTGGAGGAAGCTGTGTAGTTGAGGTTTTGGGGCTGTGATTGGTTTTAATTGAATTGCCTTGACCGTTACGTGGGAATCGGCCAAGGTATGGTTTAGGTTTCTTGCATTTAATATATAATGTTCTGTGAAAACTTAGGTTAGATAACCATAGGATAAGTTGGAATGTAGGTATATATTTAATGTTTAGTATTTTGACAATGGACATGGTTGATTTAGCTTGTTGGATAATTGAAGATTTGATGAATTATTATGGTTTGAAAATGAGTATGTATTGTTGTTGATTCAAGTAATAAATTGTTGTGGTGATTGTTTGATGATAAAGAAGAATTTGTTGAGTTGAGAATTTTAGGTATGATAAAGAATGGGAATTGAAATTTTGAATGAAATGAGGTTTAAGAGGTTTGTTGCACTTTGGTTTTAAACTAAACTTCGGCGGGCTATAACTTGACTTTCGGAACCTCAAATTGATTTCAACTTGTTTTAAATGAAAATTGGATTCATGAAGTTTATACCGTTCGAAGAATGCAAGAAAAACGATTTAAAACGATTGAGTTATGCCCGTCGGAAGTTTGGATGTGAAATATGTAATTTTGCTGCTAATTTACCATGGATTTGCAGCTTTCTGGTTGATCTGCCAATATTTTTTGAAGAAACGTACGTCACGCGTACGCGTGGCCCTTGTTTCAGCAAACATGATTTTTTGAGTTTTAAACTTTATTTCAAACCTCTAAACCTCTATTTTTATTCCTTTAGTCATTAATAATAGTATTAAACTTGATAATCATATGAAGTTAGGAAATAGGGTTAACTTGGAGATGAAGTAAAGTTGAAAAGTGAAGAATTGACTATGAAATGTTACGGATGATCATGTATGATACTTGGCTTCAATGATTAAATGATCTGGGATATGAGATTCCCTGGATAAAGTACTGTAGCTTGCCACCACGTGTACCAGATTAAAAACTCGATACTCTGTTGACCCTACGATGTAAGGGTGACCGGACACTTATAAATTCCCGGGAATGTTAACCCCCATTGAGCAATATTGATTATTTGAGAAAAAGCTATGCATAGACTCTTGGGGATGCACGTCGAGGGACAGTCTAAGGTTTTTGGACTTGTCGGGTTGGCTGGATAACCGACAGATGAGCCTCATCAGCCATATGAGAGGCATGCATCATATGCATACTACATGAACTACTTGTTTGTGCTTTAACTGGGTGTGCCTAAGTGTACTTGCAATGCTAAATATATATTTGTTACCTGCAGTATTTGTAACCTCCTTGTGCTTGTCTTTATCTGTTTATTTGTCTGTGAAATGCTGACGGAGATGGGGGTATGGAGGAATGGCAGTATGGGACTTATATTTAAGATTAAGTTAAGTTAGGCATTGGGTACTCTTAGAAAACCACCTTTTATGACTTCTGTTTAATACTTTAAGCTCTGTAATCTGAGTGTCGGCGTTCTAGGATTGCCTCTGGCATTCTCAGGACCTTAAATATTATGTGTGTGGTGTAAGACCCAAGACCTTTGAAAAAGGGCTATCATTAGCTAATTTCAAATTCAGTGTTTCTGTAGCCTTAATTTCGGAAATCATTTTATTAAAGATAATTAAGGCAAGTTTTGATTTATTGGATTTGAGACGAGTTATGATTATTATCCAATTTTATAATTATTGGGTTATTTTCTATATTCATATTATAAATTTGGCAGTTATGAAATAAGAGGGGTTTTACATGATTTGGATTAGATAAGTAATATTTTAAATATTAATACTACTGTTTTGAGGAAATAAAGGATTTAATTATATTACTCCTAATTATTTGATTTGGATATTTTATTAAAAATAATTTGCAAAATTGGTGAGCAAATAGTATTTTCTATATGCAATTAGTGTTGGATTTAAAATTGGATTTCAAGTACTATATTATTCCCAATTTTATGTGAAATTGCTAAATTACCCCTAATCCTAATTTTACTCAAAAACCCTAACCCTAAAACCCTACCCGGTTACCTGTTGCTCCCTCCTTGTCCCAGCAGCCAAACATACACGGTTCCCCCTTTCCCTTCCATGAAAAAAAGACACAGGAGCAGAAAGAGAGGAAGAGAAAGGAATCTGCGTCAGTGGCACTGGGAAGGCTGTCGCCTGTCCTCATTGCGAGTTACCGTCCCTGAGCTGCAGCACCATGGAGCCAGCTTCGTCGCGCTACCTCGGCCATCTGTGCTATCGCCGCCGCCGCTGGTTCACCTGGCGCCGCCGTCGAAGTTGAAGCACGGGGAGAGAGGGTTCGCGAGTGAGAGAGAGGTGATGGCCTGGATCTGCCGCGCCTAGTCTCTTCTGCGAAGTCACCATCGTCGTCCAAGCCCGTCACCGCCACTCGCATCGTTGCCATCTCTGCCCAGCGCCGCCGCAGATGATAGGTCGCCGGGAACCACCACTGAAGCCCGTGTAGTCATCATCCTTGCCAACAGCGAGAGAGGAGCAAGATGAACCCTTCTGTTTCTGTTGTTCTGGTCCGCTGAGAAAGGAAAGATGCTGCCTTTGTACTTCACGCGTCGCCGACGAACACGGAGAAGAGGAGCTGTGTCCGCGTCACTGCCGTTTGAGGGGCTGTGCGTGGCCGCCGTTGTACCGCCCTGCTTCACCGTGACTGAGCTCTGTCACTCCCTGCTCTTTGGGCTTGTGATGTTGTTGCGGAAATTGCTACAGGAAGAGGAACAGGCTGAGTCACCGTGCTTTGGGCCACCGGGAGTGGTTATGTGGCTTCCGGGATCACCGCCGGAGCTCCGGGCTGAGCTTCTGCCACTTGAGACCCTGCTGCCTCTGTGTTCCACCGCCGGTAAGAGTTTTGAGTTCGGTTTCTGCTCTTTCGGAATTCCGGAAAGGTTATTAATGCCATGTGATTGTAACAGTTGCCGTCACCGGGACTTTTGCTCGCGATTGTCACTTGGGGTTACTGATGGAGCCGCTGCTGGGTTGATATGGAACTGCGACTGCTTCGTTTTGTTAATTCAGTGAGTGTTTATGTTTCAAAAAGTCCCGCGTTAGTATTCGTATGTGTTTGATTAATGAATGAGTTTTGGTAACGTGGGATCGAGTCCTAATTATTATATATTGCGAATAGTGTTGCTATGGTTATTGCGAAAGTGGCTGGGAGCTGAGGTTTTGGTTGTTGATTTCGGACTGAGGCGGAAAGGACTCTGTGAGATGTTTGGGTTATGGAATTGCGTTTTGAGGTAGGGGCGCTTTCCAAAAACTATAGTTTATTATTGGAATTATTACATATGGGTACTGATGTGAGATATTGTGTATTTGGTAATTGTATCTGCCTTATGTATTATTTAATTGACTCGAATGACTATGGATGTTGGTTTGGCTGAATTATTGTGCGGCTTGTGAAATGTAATGTTTGAAGTTGATTCTTTAAAGATTTGAAATAAGTTTAATCCGTTAAGGATTGGTTTGAATTGAGTCAATTATTTTGATGATGTGAAAGATAGAATACTCTTGAAATTCAGCCTGGGTTGCTTTAATTGATTTGGTTTTGATAAATGACTTATCGCTGAACTGATTCTTTAAAGCTTTGGAAATGAGTTAATTCGGTTGATATTGGTGTGATTTTGAAACGGTTTCTTTGAGATATGCCAATGAGGCGACTGTTGGATTTAGTTTAATTTTGAATTGATTTTGGATTTTGGGCGGTTGGAAAAGGATTGTGGAATGGTTTTGTTGGGACCCGAACCGGGTGGCAAAGTCCAAGTTTTAGGGGAGATGCTGCCGGAATTTCTATAAAATCCGAGTCTTTATTGAAAGGTTGTTTGGAAAAATGATGAGTTAAAGACTTCTGCTATTTTATTTGAATTATCAAGAAAAGGATGATTCATGCTTTTGAAATGAATTATTAAAGAGGAAATTGTGATTTAGTCTTGCTTCTTAAGAAAGGCATTGTATCTCTTTCAAGAGAACGTTATTTAGATGAAACTTGTGTTTTAAAGCTGTTTGAATGCGAAAAGGGTTTATGCCTTTGGATTTGACTTGGGGGTTTCAATTAAAGGAGTTTCAATGACTTTGAAAGAACCTGAATGTCTATTGACAAGTTTTATTTTGAAATGTTTTGAGAAAGGTTTTAAGTACTCTTTGAACTCTGAACTTTTGTAAGACTAAAACAATTTTGAACAGTTGAAATGCTTTAGAATTTATCATGGGGGTTGAAGCTGGTTTTGCCTAAGTAAAGGAAACGGCTTTGAAAGAAGTAAATGATTACGTGACTCGGTTTGGCTTAGATCCTATTTTATTACTCAAATCGGAAAGCCAAGGTTTTAATGATTTTAAATGAATTTGGCAAAATGAGTTATGTTATTCTCCCCTAAAGACTTGGAACTCTGCCGAGAAATTTTGTTATAAAATCCCATTGTGGAATGGGTGATTTTGATTGTTCCCAAATTGAATCTTTAACTTTCCATGGTTTTGGAAGTTTCGGAAAGAGGATGCCGAGAGCGGCTTTGTTTTAAAAAGGGAACTCACTTTGAGTAAATTTGGCCTGAGCCTGAGATGATTTGAGAAACGAGATTTCTAAAAGCCAAGGCTAAAAAGAGTTGAAATTTGATTTCAAAGTGAAATGACTTGAGAAAAGTGATTTATGGC
>NC_029788.2:95698154-95702543 GCF_000816755.2 Arachis ipaensis
GTAAGTATGGCCGGGCACTGTGAAAGGCCCGGATGAGCTCGCCCCCATAAATATTCACCAGTGATGGTGATGGATAAATATTCACCAGTGAGGGTGATGGATATGGATCATGATTATGATCAAGTTTATGATGAGTATAACTCGAGTTGGGGATGCACGACAGAGGGACAGTCCAATGGTTAGCTACCAGGACTTGTCGGGTTGGCTCTATAACCGACAGATGATATCATCAGCCACTAGGGACAGGCATGCATCATATGCATCTATGTGACATTGTTTGGGTGTGCATATTGTACTTGGTTTGCCTATGTGATTAATTGCTAATTGTTCTACTTGCAATAACTGTTTGTTTGTGCTTGCATCCTCCTATCTGTGTTTGCAATTGGAACTCTGTTGGATTGTGGTGATTTGGTTGAGGGTTGGATTGTTTGGGCCTAGGGCCGTGGTTGGACTGTTTGGGCCTAGGGCCGTGGTTGGAAAGAGATGAATTGACGGTTGATTTCGGTTTTGTGTTTCTGGTTTGGAATAAAATTATGAAAGGCTATTTTGGTTATGCATAGATAAACCGTTTTGAAAGGCTTTTGAGTTTTTGAGCATTGAATGGTTCCTCTTTCAGAAAAGATGACCTTACTTTTACTGTAAATCGTTGTTTTTGAAAAGAGGCATAAGATGGTTATTAATCACTGGTGCGATTATCTTCACGTATCCTATTACAGTAATTCCCAAAAACCCTCTACTGAGAACCCTTCTTAGGATGATGTTCTCACCCCCCCTACATTTTTCCCCCTTTTAGGATATGGGCGTAGAAGTCACGAAGAGTTATTTAGTTGTTGTTGAGATGCTTTGTATTGTTTTAGTTATGGTTTATTGTACCCTCGCCTTTATCTTGATATATTCTGTAAGAATATATGGATGTACTCTTTATGAGTTTTGTGAGTTGTATGGTATTTATGGATGTATTATATCGGATGAAAGTATTTTTGGATCGGTATTGCGATTTAAAGTTTTAAACAGGCTCATATTTTAGTATTAAATAATATAAATCACGTCGTAATGTCCGAACTATCAGAGTCGCGCAGCCGGAAGTGTGAGCTTTGGTAGTTAGGGTGTTACATGTGGCACCTTTACCATACTGAGAACCTCTGGTTCTCACCCCATACTATGTTGTTTTTCAGATGCAGGTCAAGAGGCATCTCGTTGGGCGTCTGGACTCCTGAAGCGAAGTGGTTACTGGGTTATTTTGTTGTACAGTGATGTATATATGAGTATTTAGCTTTCTCTCTGCATAACTTGTTCTTTTGATCCGCTTAGAGGTTTATGGAGAGGCAGAATTTTGTTTATATACATTTGGGTTTTGGATATGGATATTATATATATATATATATTCTCCGGCCAGCCTTGGCTTCGCGGGCTGAGTTAGGAGCTTGTTATTTTGTATCTTTGCCACTTTATTCCTACTTTTATTATCTTGTGCTTGATAGTTATAGTTTTCTTAGCATGCAAGTTAACTCGTTTCCTGAACATTGTGCTTTTACTTCGCGAATTTTATTTCACCTATTCTTTAAGGCTCCTAGTATATTACAATCTTTCTGCTATTATACGTATATGTTATATTTCAGAGGTCGTAATACCACACCACCTTTGTTTTATGACTTAAGCGTAAAGCTCAGTGTGGTAGGGTGATACAAACAAGGAACAGGATTGAAGAATAATTAGTTCACTTTTTTAAGAAAGAAACCTCAAATAAAACTTTATGACAAATCATGGAGAAAGATGATACTTAACCGAGCAACCTCGAGACGCAACTTCTAATGCTTCCAAAACCCACGATTTCTATTATTTCTATTTCGTCCATGACAACCCATTAGTGTTCCCATATACATAAATCATTAGTATTAAGTTGACCAGACCTAATACCATGAGGAATGTAACGGTTGACTAACAGCATTAATCAATAAACAGTCATACATCTGAAACTCAAACTCTTGTCATTAAGACAAGTCTTACCGCATGATAGACACTTAGAGTATGCAGTGAAGCATAGTCAGTCCATTCCCGAAGCTCTAATAGGAACGAACTGCTCTAATACCATAATATAACACCCTAACTTTTAGCACCTCATGATCGTACTAAAAGCTTAGGCGTCACGTACCTCTAAACCTTTTTATTCTATACTATCTTTATTTAATATTGAGCATTCATGAATACGACCGATACTTTAATTAAGAAATTGAAAGGAGTCTTCATTTTAAATCACTTAACCACAAAAGTATATATTCATGTAGCTTTATATACATAGACTTATTTCAAGATTCTCAAAAATAAATCCTACCCCTCTAAAAAACTAAAAACAACAAACGATAAGGAGAAAATAAATTCTAACAACTCAACTCGTGAATATAATCTTCTATGCTCCTGTAGCTCCGCACTAAACTTTCGCACATGTAGCTGAAAGAGGTGGAAATAAGGGGTAGGGGAGTTTTTAGTAGGATCGACATTAGAAGTTTAGTTCATTTTATATATATTTGGTCAGCAATAACAGTCAACAAGTGACAATCCAATTCAACAATTATAGAACATAGAATTCGAACATTCATTTAGCACACCTACAATCACAGGAAACACACTCACAAACAAATATGCGCAAATAGGCATGATGCATGTCTATTCTTATCGTAGGTAATGAGCTCATCTGTCGGTTTCGACCGGCTCCCGACGTAACTCAGCAACCTTTGTATGAGTTTGGTTTTCAGTGTCATAACCCCTGTAAGCAACCTCGGTCTTACAGATGAGGCTCTCTCTAGCCAATGTATGTATCGATAATCTCTGTAAGCAACCTCTATTTTACAGGTGCAACCATCTCTTGGATTGGTCGATGTATCTCTGGAAGCAAATCTCAGTGAACTCACCACCATATCTCTGCTCATTTTTAGGAGGTACACAATCATCTCAACTCGTTTCAATACCAAACAATATCTCTACTTATCTCCTTTTCTTTTTATTCTTTCCTTTTTTTTTCTTTTCTGTGTTCTGCCCTCCTGTGGAAGTGATTCCTTTAGATTCTTTTAATATTTGCTCTTTGCTCTCCTGTGGCAGAAGTTTTCTTAATATTTTTCTTTCCTTTTTCTTTTTTTTTCTTCTTCTTTTCTTTCTTATTATTCCATAATATAAATTATTTTCGCATTATTCACTCACCTCTCCCTAACTGTGTTATGGAAAGGAATTATAAAGTTCTTTAATTAAGTCTGCATTCTCTAAAATTTTAAAGATTACTCTGCTTACTTGCTTTCTCATTAATATTACATATTATAATATTCTTACAAAATAATATCTTTGATAAATACTAATTTTAATAATAATTTATTTTAATATAAATGAATAATTTTAAAGAAGTATTTAAAATAATATTTATAATCTTCTTTCAAAACTTAGTTATAAAACCTTATTTTTAAACTTTTATTAATTACTTTCTAAATCACAAACTTTTTAATATTCTATTTTCAACATCAATATTTTATAAATTATAATGTCGTGATTATATATATAGATATACATAGTAAGTCAAGTTTCATTTCCTTTTTTTTTTATTCCTTTGAAGGCTACATTAGATCCCTTCCATCATTATCATCATCATCATAATAATAATAAATTTAATTTTTGTCTATCAAAATAATTTTTGTCTATCAAAATAATTTTTGATAAATAATTTAAATTAATAAAATAAATCATAATTAAATTAAACTTTAATAATTATAAAATTTTATTTAATTATTTTTGTTAAAAATAAATTTTTTTAAACAAAATATCAATATAATATAAATAACTCATAAATAACTAATTATTTAATTTTTAAAAATCCGGAATGTTACAGTATATTTTTACAAAGACTATTTTGTAACTTTACAAAATTTATGGTGCATGAAATGGCAAAAAAAAATAAAAAATAAAAACAGACATTCACAAACAAAAATCACTCCTTCGTATTTGTTTGATATAATCCCACCCTTATAATAACTCGCAAATTTATAATACCTTTCATAATTTCAACTTCCATTTCACCTAATCCAGTTTTTTTTGACACTACAAATTGTCAAAAAACTCACAAGTATAAAAGAAAGAGGAAAGAGAGGGAGGAATACAAATGAATTGGCAATGATATTTATAGGCAAAATCCTCATTTAAAATATTTTTTCCTATACAAAACACAAACTGCATTTTGTAGCTTTTGAATAAAAAAAATTGATATTATATCAATGTAATTACTTTACACACATTCATTTCAACATCAAATACCACATTTCTTTGCATATAAAAAAAATCAGCCTATTAAAATTGTATTTAATTTAAAGATAGCTTCTAATATAAAATAATATTTTATTTTAGTTATGT
>NC_029788.2:95702593-95704473 GCF_000816755.2 Arachis ipaensis
TTATAAATTTAAAATAATATTAAATAATTAATTATTAATAAAAGTTATCAACATCAAAATTAAAAAGAGAAATAACATAAATTAGTCTCTAAAATTTTTTGCCAGATACTTTAAACTTTAACAAATTTTAATCACTAAATAAGTTCTTAAACTTTTATAGCATTGGACAAATCAATCCTCGCATCGTATTGTTCATTTATATAAAGAGACTTACATAAAAGTTTTATAAATTATTAAGAACTGTTGTATCTTTTATTAAATAACAATAAACATTAATTTGTCTAATTCTTTACCAAATTTAACATAAAAATTAATATGTTTTAATGTTTAATAAAATAAAAATTAAGAATTGATTTAGTTATTACAATTTGTTGTGAATTAAATTATCCGATTAAAATTTTTTAGAAACAGATTTGAAATATTAATCAATTAAAAAATTAAATTAAACTAATTTGGTTAAATATAATTTGTTAACCATAAAACTTTTTACCACAAAAATCATCATAAATACATCACATGTGTTAAAAAAAAAACATAATTAAGGTGAATGCATCTAAATCTTTTCCATTTCCAAAAGAAAAATTAGTATTTAATATTATTTTAATTTATCATTAAAAATTTTTTTTTTTTAATTTACTTAGTAAAAAATTCCCCTCTTGAGCACCTTCCCCAGATCCAATTACAATCGCAGTTCATCAAAAATTCAAAATTGAAGCCAGGGTAATGGGTATAAGGAGGCGGAGTACCAAATGCACATTGTGGTGAATAACGTAATCACTTTCTATTATGCATAATCCGCCTTACCTTCTTGGTCCTCAAACATCACACATACTAAAACCTTAAACAAGTAAACAACAACTAGAAAGCTATCATAGCCATAAATTCTTGATTGAAAAAGAAAAGAACAAACCACAATAGATAGATCCCGAAATTGCAAGAGAAATTAACCAGCTGGGCGCTGGCCACAACCATTACCTGTACAACCAATTAATACCAAGAAGAAACAGATTCCAAAAATCAAAAGCCGTTTAGTTTCCATTTCCAGAACCATACAGCATTCTCCCAACTTCGAACGACACGAAAGCATCAACGCAAGCGTATTGAACCTGCTCCGCCGTGAGCCACGCGTTATCCCAGCGGCTCCGACTGATCCTCTTAGGCTTCTCGATCTCCAATCCGAGCACTCTCTCCGCGAGCCTCTTCAGGCCCGCTCTTTTCATCTCACTCTCACCCAGCACGCTCTCCGCCAGACCTCTCAGGTCAACGAAATTCTTCACGTTGAGGTTGTAGTCTTCCAGAAGCTTCTCCACGTCCTCCTCGATTCCCACGCCGAGGAACGTGTGTCCCTCGTTGACGAGAAAGTCAACGAGAGACTGCGGAACCGAGGGAGAGTGGAGGATCTGGAAGACGAGGCAGCGGTTGCCGACGCAGAGCTGGAGAGTGGCGACTGGGTTGTCGGAGTTGCGGTGGGTGTTGGGACGCCACTCGATGTCGAGGCCGACGAGGACAGTGGTGGTGGTGGTGGTGGAGTGGTGGTTGAGAAGGAAGGTTGTGGTCAACGACGCTGATGATGGCGAGTGTTGTCCCACTCCCTTGAGTGGGTGCGTCGTGGTTCTCGTGGTGGTTGGGGTCTCCCATTGAGAAGAGTTGTTGGAGCTGTCAGCTGTGGCCTATGAAGGATACTCCAATGAAATTATCGATTTTGTATTGAGGATATCGTTTTGAATTCAAATCAGATTTGGGAGATTTAGAACAAGTGTCCTCTGGAGTGAAATGGTGATTGGTGTGGTTGAGCCTTTGGGGCGCTACTTTTGATTTTTCAAATAAAGGTTTATAGTTGGATTTTAAAATAAATAAATTAATTAAATTTATGATTAACT
>NC_029788.2:95704536-95724658 GCF_000816755.2 Arachis ipaensis
AATTTATTATTTTTTATTATTATTTTTAGAGTAAATAACTATTTTTAACTATGAAAGATTCAAGTATTGATAAATTCATTCATAAAAAAACAAAATTAACGATATACCCACTAAAAATAGATTTAGGTTGACAAAATTACCCATACTCTAAAATCTATTCAGAATTTTTAAATTACCTTTTCTAACATTTCACCATCACTGCAAGGACGGATGTCTATATATAATTGTGGGGGCAACCGCCCCCACTACAATTTGAACATTTTTTTAATAGTATATAATAATAAAATTTATTTGTCCCACTAAATTATTAGAATGATCAATTCTCAATTTAAATGAAATTTGTGCTTTTTCTTAGAAATCGACTCGAAAGAATATTCTTTATCTTTTTTTATATTAATTTTAATTTTTTTCCATAACAATTACATTAATTGAAAGAACTTTTTCAATTATAAATCTCAATAAGAATTAGCTTATAATTGTATGAGAAGTAAATTTCTAAATAAGTATTTACTTATATATATGTAAGGATAATACTACATATCCAAGTCTTTTTATGAACTAAGTCTAACCAAGTTAAACAATAATACTTGAAGTAAGTCTAACCAAAATTTTGTGTCTCTGTCCATCAGTGTCTTGTCATATCCTGTTCTCAGTGTCTTGTCATATCCTGTTTTTAGAAACAAACGCAGCCTTAGACTAACTTTGGTGGACTTGGTTAACAAAAGAACATGAATATATAGCATTATCCTATATAAAAAGATAGATATTTGGATTGTATTGTGAAAAGAGAGCTTACTTAATTTTTTTAAAATACGAAATCTAAATAATAAAATTCTAAATTATATGTTATTATTTAAATTACTATTTTAGTGTTTTAATTTGTAAATTAGATATTTTAAAAATAACCATATTATATATACATAGAATTAATCCCACAACCTTTTTTTTCTTTTTTCCTTTCACCGCCAACGCAACACCCGCATCCGTCATCATCTGATCATATCACCAATGAGCTCCGTTGAGTCCATTTTTGTTGTTGTCAGTATACCAAGAATTGATCTAATAACTGTAATGTCCATCTTCTTTATTCACTATCTACAATGTCCATTTTATTCCTCTTCTTATTCTGACACGTCAACCAACCATCTTGTGACACGTGGTATTAACCCACCACGTCATCATTCAACTGACGGAATGACTAATGTGACCAAGTCGTGTATCTTTCGGGAACGATTTTGATTAACTTTATCTTTCGATGACCAAAATAGAGATCGAAGTATCTTTCAGGGACGATTTTGATTATTAACTCAAGAATGATTGTAACTGAATTTTGTTTTAAGCATGAGGTGGCATTGGAGTAGGTATTGCGGTGGTGGAGTGTTGCGGAAATAATTCAACAAGAAGGTGAGTGTGGTGGTAGAAGAGGAAGAGGAAGAGGAAGAAGAAGAGAAAGATAGAAAGTGAGATTGGGTTAGGTAAAGAAGGGATAATTTGGAAATTCTAAATAATTTTTTAGAATTTGGATAGTTTTGTCAACTGGAATCTATATTCTATGGGTACAACGTTAATTTTATTTTTTCATTGATAGATTTGTCAGCACTTTAATCTTTCGTAGTTAGAAATGGTTATTTACCCTTATTTTAAACTATTAATTCAATTTCTTTAGTTTAATAATTCAATAACATACTTTTAAGTTTTAACCCACATTTTTAAAACTTGCATAGTTAAATAATGACAAAAATAATAAATTATGATGATCTTTTAATATTTTTCAATAATAAAATTAGTTTATTATTATTAAAAAAAGTCCGTTTATAGTTACTTAATTAAACTAATATGTTAAGAAATAAGAATATTTTTATGGAGACTAGAAAGAGTCTGTTGGTCGAAAATAATTTATTTCGAGAAACGAGTGTATTTGAGAAGTTAGTAAGCGTGTTTCTTCAAAGAAGAGCTTGCATCGAGAGAGAATCTTTAGCAAGGGATGTTGAGCAAGAGTCAAAACTACCACGTTTGGTCAACAAGTTGTTCGATGTGTTTAGTCGAGGGATCCAAGTTTTGAAGGTTACTTCTACCAGTTAGTTTAGACAAACAAAAGAAGCGGAAATAATTATTGATGGATTAATGTACGTGGGGAGTTACATTTCAATCTGATTGGTTGAAGATTTCTATAAATAGGATAAGACTCGAAGGCACAAAGGTTGAAACTTTGCTTCAGAAAATACTCACTCACACTCATATTTGCATTCGAGTTTCTTTTCTGTAGAGTTTCTTCCACCATTTTTATCTTTCCATTTACATTTTCTGTAAACTTTATTTTTCTTGCAAGTTTATCTTTCAAGCAACATTTAATTTCCTTGTCCAATTTTACGTTCCAGTATCTTTATTTTCCATTTTAAAAGTCCTTTGATCGAATCGAAGGTATTTTTCTGTTTCATTTAAATTCAATGCAAATCATTTCAAATTTAGTAAATTTATTTTTCAAGGTCTTTATTTATTGTTTTCAAATTTTCTTAAGTTTTTGTCTGATCGAAAGATTTTTGATGCACTTTGAGAAAACTGGTACTTACAAAGAGGGGTAGGTTTCGCTCCCAGACCATTAGATATCGAACCACCTTCGATTTGTTAAAAATTGATAAAATAAATTGGCACGTTCAGTGAGACAATTTTGAAAAAATTAAGTGTGTCAAATAATTTTATGTGACCATAGTGTATGCAATTAAGAAGTGGAAGGATAATACACATGGCGGATGAGGTTTCGAATGTTAATGGTGGTTCAACCACAAATGATACTGCACCAGTAGTTGCACAATCTTCAGACATTACTTCACGTTCAGAAGGAGTGGTAGTAAGTAAAATCGTGGTGTTTACCAGTGGCCAGACAGGGATTAATGGGCGTAATACACGCCCACGTGGTAACCCAATACCAACACAACCCTAAGTAACCGCTGGTTGGCCTCTTTATGGCCTTCCTCCAGGTTATACGCCACCAGTAAGTGGTTTTATCCCTCCAATTTAATTTGGAGGCATGGTTGGAGTGAACAATGTTCAAATGCCACAACAATATCCTGAGTATTCTCGAGATTTTAATGTGGGTTTTACATCGAATGCTTCCAATTCAATGGTCGCATTTTGACAACATGTAGAAGAAAGTCATCATGATTTGGTTAATTTGTTGACCCAACAATGACCACAATCCTAAATCCTATGATGGCATATTATGAGACGAAGTTTGAGTGTCTTGTAAGACAAGTAGAGCAGATTGCTTGAATTGTTAACTATGATATAGTTGAAAGGTAAAATAGAGGAGGAAACTATGATGATTTTGAAAACTTGCTTCAAAATGATGCCCTCAGAGGCAGGAAAAATCCTCAATTGATTTCTCGTGGCCATAATGTCGATGATGTATTGGCTCGATTACATGCTAATCAAGTTGGTGGGCGATATCAAGTCACGAAAATTGTGAAAGACGTCCTCAATAGGGTTGGATTCAATGTGGGTTTCATGAATCGACCCTATTTTGTGTCAGCTTTTCCCTCCTACTGTTCAAATGGTAGAAGTGCCAAGGGGAGTAAAAACACTAAAATAGTCATAAAGTTTGCTGGAGAAGTTGGGAGATCAACTACTGAACACGTTGCTCGATATTTAGTCGAGATTGGAAACTTGGCAATGATGAAAATTTGAAAATAAAGTTGTTTCCTTCTTCGTTAACGAAGAATGCATTTACCTGATTTTTGAATCTTAGACCAAATTCGATAACAACTTGGGCACAGTTAGAGAATGCTTTTCATGCCCAATTTTATCGGGAAAAATTGAACGTAGCAGTTACTAACTTAGTGGCTTTAAAACGTGAGGATGGCCAATCCATTGATGATTATATGATCCATTTAAAAAATGCTAGGAGTCGATGCTATGTGTCTCTTCCTGAAAGTGAATTAGTGAAAATAGAAACTATGGGATTAGGTTTTTACATGCGTCAAAAGTTGCTTAATGTTCATATACCTTATTTGGCTCATTTGGCTGAAAGAGTACGTCAGGTTGAAATTCTTAAGAAAGAAAAAGAAAAATATAAGAATGATGAGAGAAAGTTGAAAAGTAAGTCTTTTTCTCGAAAAGAAAAAGTGTCTTATGTAGCAATGGAATCCTTGGGTGAGGAATCCGATTTAGAGGCAGAAGTCAATTTGGCTGAACTAAAGAAAGAACCACCCTAAGTTTGTTCCTTACTTAGGAAAATCTCAATTAGTGATAAATCGAGTGATTCAAAATATAAGAGTGGAAAGAAATATAGTTTTGATATTTCGAAATCGGATCAAATATTCAATGTGTTGCTTAAAGATAAATAGTTAGTTTTACCTAAAAGCAGAACTTTGCTTTCGATAAAAAGTTTAAAAGGGAAATCTTACTGTAAGTTTCATCAAGCAACTAGCCATTCGACTAATAATTGTGTCCGTTTCAGGGATTTGATACAAGAGGCGATCATGGAAGGGCGGTTGAAATTCGATGATGGAAAGAAAGAAATGAAGGTTAATTTTGATCCCTTCGATACTGGAGCCAGTTTTGCTGAACCATATTTCGGTGTAAATATGGTTGGATTTTCTTATGATTTTGATACTGCCTTGGGAGACTTCGAGTCTAATGTTCGATCAGTCTATCCTAGCATAGGAGATGGGCTGTTAGAATTTTTGATGCATCAAAAACTGAAGGATCGGGTCGTATCTCTGTGTCCTTGATGTAATGCAGTTTTTGATACTAAAGTCGCAATAATCTTTGAGAAAGACAGAATGAAAAAGAAATTGGCTCATAGAGAGGAGCAAGCTCGGCAGAAGCATCTAACTCGACGAATAGAGGAATAGAGTTCTGGAGGCCCTCAGAGAAATTCTATTATACCTTTGAATCGTTCTCAGGCTCTGGGTGTGCAATAGATTCGAAATTGTCAGGAATTTCACAACAGGGACGCTCAGTACAGGCATAATCCACAATGGGGCCATCGAGGACCTCCTCAAGGTCGATACCCTTATTTCCGTGGCTGAGACAGAGGGAATCAAAGGGGAAGAGGAAAAGGTGGATGTCAGTTACCAAAGGCGTCTCAAGGTGATAAAGCTAAGGGGGCAACCCCTTCTGTTCACTCCCGGGTGGTGTTCCCAGTTGATAGAGAAACATACCCAAAGAAAATTCCATCTCCTGCCAAGTTGGATAAAAGCAAGGCTGTGATAGTCACTCCTGAGATCGACAAAGAGAAGGTTGCTGATTTGGATAAGGAGTATTTCAAGGAAGGGAAAGATGAGGGAAAGATGAGATGGTCAGTACTATCTCAATTATCCCAACTAAATATCTGGGAGAATATGAAGGAAATCCAGGTGAGGATTATGATGTCGATGACGAAGAAGCTTTCTCGATTATTCTATATGAGGATGAACCAGGCTATTTTTAAAGGCCTTCTGAGAGGCAGAAGTCTCATCTTTGCGCATTGCATATTACAACGATGATGAGTGGGATTAAAGTGAGTAATGTTTTAATCGATGGAGGAGCAGCAATTAGCCTTTTGCCAAAAAGGATGTTAATGAAGGTAGGAAAGCATCCTGATGATCTAATTTCCACTAATATTTTTGTGACAGATTATAGTGGAGTTTCTACTCCTACAAAAGGGTTAGTTACCCTTGGGGTGTAGGTTGGGTCCTCTGATCGAAACACTGTCTTCGTGGTTGTGTCATTGAAGGTTAGCTATAACGCCTTATTGGTGCGTGATTGGATCCATGGAGTTAGAGTTGTACCATCTACTGTGCATCAAAGCGTCCTTTTATGGACAGAAGAAGGGAAACCTGAAGTGGTCAAGGCTGATTCAAATCTGTATGTCAAACAATTGCATGTTGATTTCAGGGTGTATAGTTCTAAATTGAAGCCTTTGAATGTCGACAGGGTGCTTAATTCCTTCAATTGTGAAGGTTTTTTCTTGACTTCAGAGGGTTTGAATGTGAAGCTCTGCCATCCACAACTTGATGCTCCTCCAATTGGTTAGGACTGTTTAGCATAAGTGGTGATTTGAAGACGTCCCTCCATGGTTGATGAACGAGACGTCTCGAATTACCTAGTAACTTTAAGAAATTATCTACATAGTTTTTCTTCTGTTGAAAATAAAGTGGTTCTTCTGATGAAGTTGAATCATCTAGGGATTTAGTTTCCTCTTTCCCAGTTTGTAGTACAAATTCAATTTCTTTAATCGAATTTAGTCATGGCTTAAGTTCCTTTTGTTTTCCTAGTTTTAATAATGTTATCGATCAAACTACTGTTGATATAGCAGAAGTCCATTGTATCGAAAACAACTCAGTTGTTGAATTGGATAATAATAATAATAAAGTATTTTCAGTTCCAATAAATCTGTTGATTTATCTTTTGATTGCATCTATGATTTGAAATTTTGGGTTTCAAGAAATATTTAGTAAAAGATGATGAAGTTACAAAAGGTTTCGAGTCACAGGATCCTTTGGAAGAAGTTAATTTGGGATCTGTTAATGATGTTCGGATCACTTACATATGTAAGAACCTTGTGGAACCATTTCCAATAGAATTACTCACTCCTTTATATGAATTCAAAGATTTCTTTGCTTGAGATTATCATGAGATGCCTGGTCTTGATCGTTCTCTTGTGGAACATCGATTAGCATTAAAGTCATTTGCTTGACCAGTAAAGCAAACGCCTCGACGTTTTGCTCCTGAAATCAATCAAAAGATTAAAGAGAAAATTGAACGTTTGATTAAAGCAAAATTCATTTGAACTGCACGTTACATGGAATGGGTCTCGAACATTGTTCCCGTAATGAAGAAGAATGGAAAGTTGCGAGTATGCATTGATTTTTGATATTTGAATCATGCTACTCCAAAGGATGAATATTTTATACCCATAGCAGATATGTTAATTGATTCTACAGCGGGTAATGAAATTCTGAGTTTTATGGATGGTTACTCAGGATATAACCAGATTTTCATTGCAGAGGATGATGTATCCAAAACCACTTTTCGATGTCCTAGAGCATTGGGATGTATGAATGAGTGGTTGTGCCGTTCGGTTTAAAGAATGCTGGTGTTACATATCAATGTGCCATGAATACTATTTTCCATGTGTTTATTGGAGTATTTATGGAAGTTTATATCGATGATGTCATGGTTAAGTCCAATTCAGTAAATTAACATCTCAATCATTTAAGGCAGGCGTTTAAAACGATGCGGTAAAAAGGGTTAAAAATAAATCCTTTGAAATGTGCATTCAATGTGTCTCCAGGGAATTTCCTAGAATTTGTAGTTCACAAAAAGGGGATTTCCATTAATAAAAACAAAGCTAATGCAATCTTAGAATTGCCTCCTCAAGTGCATCATTTCTTGGAAAGGTTAATTATCTTAGAAGGTTTATATCAAACTTTTCAGGTTGAACTCGAATATTTGCACCCCTAGTAAAGCTTAAAAATGAAACACAGTATGAGTGGACAAGAGAGCATCAAGAAGCATTTGAATCGATCAAGGCTTATTTGTCTAAAGCTCCAATAATGGCAACTGTTCGTCCTCATGAGCCTTTAAAATTGTATATCACAGCATCTTCGAATACTATTAGATGCATATTGGCTCAAGATGATGAAGAAGGACATGAATGTGCCATTTATTATTTTAGTAGAGTGTTAACTAAAATCGAGACGAGGTACTCTCCCATTGAAAAATTGTGTTTGTCTTTCTATTATGCTTGCATGAATTTAAAATGTTACATGGTTGCAAAAACTGTGAAGGTGATTGCACAAACATATTTGGTCAAATACATGTTATCCTATCTTATGCTAAAAGGTCGATTAGAAAAATGGATGCTTGCATTGACAGAATTTGATTTGCAATACACACCGGCTAAGACTGTGAAAGGTCAGGTCATTGCAGATTTTCTAGTAGATCATTTGAATAATCTCAATGACCGGGGGGCAAATGTGATCGATGTAGTATCCAATTGTTGGAAATTATATTTTGATGGTCCAAAACACAAGGATGGTACTGGAGTTGAAATTTTAATTATTTCCCTAAAAGGTGTTCCATCAGAATTTCTTTTCGAATTAAAATATCCTTGTTCGAATAATATAGCCAAATATGAGGCTTTGATATTGGGCCTCAAAATTTTGGCTGGTAAAGGGGATTTAGATATTCAAATTCTTGGAGATTCCCAGTTTGTTTTAAAATAGTTGTCTAAAAAATTCAAATGTAATAATGAGAAATTACAAAAGTATCTATTGATAGCATGGGAGTTACTGGCATCTTTTTGAAAAATATCATTGGTTCACATTTCAAGGATGTGGAATGAAATTGCTAATGAATTAGCCCAAATTGCATCGAAGTATAAGGTATTTCCTGAAACGCTAGAAAAACTGGCAAGAGTTCGTCGGATCTTGGTACCCTTTGAAGAAAGAGAGGCTTTAGCCTTGGATGAATGGGATGACGACGATTGGAGAAAGCCAGTTGCTGAATATCTAAAAGATCCTAGCATTTGGGTTTAAAGGAAAGTAAAGTTAAAAGTAATGAATTTTGTGTTGATGGCTGATGAGTTGTATGGAAAAGGCATCGATGGAAGTCTTTCTAGATGTTTAAGTCAGTCAGATAAATATATTGCTTTGGGAGAAGTTCATAAGGGTATATGTGGTGCCCATCAGGCTGGAATGAAAATGAAGTGGGTATTTCGACGAGATCATGTTTATTAGCCTTCCATGATCAAAGATTGTATTGATTATGCAAGAGCATATCAAGAATGCCAACAACATGGAGTAATACAACAAATCCCAGCTTTTGAATTACATTCGATTATTAAGCCATTACCTTTTCAAGGTTGGGCTTTGTTTTTGATCGGAGTAATACACCCGCCTTCGTCAAAAAATCATAAGTTTATCCTAGTGGCAATTGATTATTTCACCAAGTGGATGGAAGCCATTCCTTTAATCGAAGTAGGGAAAAATAAAATTATAGACTTTATTGAAGAATATATAATTCATCAATTTGGGATTTCCCAAACTTTAAGCACCGATCAAGGAACTATGTTTACTGGTCAACGTCTTAAAAATTTTGCAGCTTCGAGGAATATCACTATGATAACTTCAATCCCATATTATGCACAAGCAAATGGTCAAGTTGAGGTAGCGAATAAAATATTGATCAATTTGATTAAAAAGAAAATTGGTCGTAAACCTCAGACTTGGCATGAGATTTTGAGCCAAGTATTGTGGGCTTATCAAAATTCACCCGGAGATTCAACGGGTACTTCTCCTTATAAGTTGGTATATGGTCATGATGCAGTATTGCCATTAAAAATTAATCTTAATACATTAAGAATAATGAGGCAAGATGATTTACCAATCAAATATTACTAGAATGCAATGTACAACGAGTTAAGTGACTTAAATCAAGAATGTATAGCACTTGAAAATATGGTCTACCAAAAGAACAGCATTGCTTGAAGTTATAATCGTCGAGTTAAAGAAAAGTGTTTTAGTATAGGAGAGTTGGTGTTAAAGATTATATTTCCAACTGAAAAGAAATCGAAATTTCTTGGTAAGTGGTCTCATAATTGGGAAGGACCTTTTCAAGTAGTCAACTTGTATTCCGGGAATGCATATCGAATTAAAGATATCGATTCGGGAAGTGTGATTATGTCGATAAATGAAAAATACTTAAAACAGTATCGATGCATGTAGTATTAAATCTTAATATATATGAAGAAAAGGGAAGTACAGGTGTTAAAAGTCTATCAAAAATTAAATCTTCTAAAAAAAGGGTGTTAAAAGATCTTCGAGCTCCATTCGAAGTTGTGCTCTTTCATCATTGAGAGCAAAATAAGCTCTGGATTCTTCATGTTCATCATATTGAGCTCTATCATATCTCCTTCCAATATCTTCTTGCTTGGTTTCCAATTCACAGAGTTCTTTGAAGAGCTCTTGTCTCTCTTGTTGCGCTACTGTGTAGGGCTCTGTTAACTCAACCCTTCGTGCTCGAATCCTGGCAAGTTCTCTTTCGAGTTCTTTTTCTCGTCTATCAAAGTAAGCTTGAGTATTTGCAGCTTGAGCAATTCTCAATTCATATTCTTTGTATGATGTTTGAATTGATTGAAGGACAGCGCTAACTTCTTGCAATTCTGTTTCGATTTTAGCCACTCTCTCTTGAGCTTCTTTCAACCTGTCTTGAGTGGTGGCACAGTTGTTTGAAATCTTGAGAAATTTTCTACTATAGAAGAGAATTGAGAAGGAACTTGGAATTCAAGGAAAGAACTCAAAAGTTCAGACAAAAGGCTGCACAAGTCAGACTATGCAAACCATTCATCAACATTATAGGTTAGTAGCTTTAAGAGAGAAGTTAATTGCTCAAGAGTTGTGGAGTTGAGTCTTGAAAGAAGATTCGATTTGGATAGGTCTTTAGTAACTGGCCCCGGAGCAGGAATCTCGTGAATCTCTTCCTCTTGAGTGATTTTTGTCAAAATGGCCACTAACTTAGCCAACTTAGTTTCCTAAAAGTTAGGATTCTATGAAGAAGAAGGTCCAGTTGGCTTTATTGGACTGGGTGTTTTGTGAGGTGGAGGTGTAATTTCTCTGGTGTTTGGAATACTGGCTTCTGGAATAGAAGAAGTGAGAGTTTGTGCAGTTGGAGATTCAAGAATTGAGTCAGTATTGATAGGAGAAGGAGGATTGAAAATATGTACAGCTTGAGGGGATGGAGGTTGTTCTTGAGTCAGATCGACTAAATTTGGTGTTTCAACAGTCGTTGGGAGGATGATCTAAATGGGTTCCACTAAAATCACAGTTTGAGCAGAAGAATGGGACTCTTGTGGCTCTAATCTAGGCTGGTCCCCTTGTTTTTCTAGTTCAGGGACAAGTGAGGAAGAAGAAATAGATTGAGTAACCTCCTCAACCTGAGATATGAAAAACTTGTTTACAGGTGAAATATTTCAGGTTTAATTAAGAAATTTTAAATCAATAAAATTATACATGAATGGGTTTCCTACGAATGAGGTGTGGGAATGGACAGTCTCTAATGAATCCTCTGAATCTGACTCATTAGAGGAAGCGAAGATGTCTGTTTGGGATGGTTGTTCACTTTTATCAGAGGAGCTTTCACTCGATTATTGAATCTGAATGGAGATCAAAAAGTTGAGAACAAGGTATGTTCAAAAAATGTGGTAATGAAAACTTAGAAAGAGATTCGATTAAAGGTTTACCTTTTTATAAGCTTTTGTAGAAACTTTTTTAATCTTCTTTTGTGATTGCTTGTGCTGCACTGTGGCTTCAATTTTTCTTTTCGAGGTCCTTTTTTGGTGAGCCTTCAGCAACTGGGAGAATATTTATTGAGGAATTTTTTATCTCATCAAAAGTGCGACTATATTGGGAAAAATACTTGGTCCACCATTCGACAAAAGATTTAGTGACAAATGAACTACGCATATAGAGAAGATGAGCGTAGTTGTTTCGATGTTGTTGATTGACAGCAAGGCAATTATCAATGCTTTTCTTTGATCTAAATTCGATATAACAGAGAGCATTGTCATTTCGAAGAATAGGTACAGGGATGGCTTGAGAGAAGCCCATCTGTCTAGCAACATAATGGGGGGCATTGACGGGCGAAAAATTGCCGATTAAAAATTTATAATAAGAATAGCGTTCCAAGTACAGTTCTTAACTGACAAAAATTCCACTTATCAATTTAAAAAGAGTTGTCACAATTTAAGAACAAAATACTGGGAGTAGAATTCCCAGGTCGTCTCCCAACGAGTTGACAAAAGAGTGCAATTTATTGGTCAGGAGTTTTTTGAGAAATTTTTAGAGTTGGAGAACCGAAAAATAAAATGATTATTAATTAAAGCAATAGAATTTAACAAGTGAATTTATATAATTAAAATAAAAGGCCTTGACCGGGAGAAGATTAATTGGAAGTTCTATCGTTGTTGAATTTTTCCAAGTGTAATAGTAAGAGGTTGTTGTTTTCACTTAGTTAACCTTTACCGAATAAAGGAAAGTCAAGTAATTGAGCCGACTTTGATTCACAAGTCCTAATCCTCTCCTATGGAAGGATTAGCGTTAGTGACTAGAGAGTTAGCCAACACTTCCAATTAAAATTAACACTTGAGTATTCCAACTCAAGGGTCTCCTATTAATCAACTCCCAAGTCAAGTTAGGAGTCTACTCCATTGACATGAATGCCATTTTCATAAATGATAAAAGGGAATGAAAAGAAGACATGGAAATTCAAATAAAATAATAACAGAAAATTAATTAAAGGTAAAAATAACTCTTTGCATTAATACTTTCCAAACTCAAAGATATCCAAATGTAATTCTGAACAGGGTAAATGGGTGATTAAAAGAGTAAGAAAATAAGGAAACAAACTAGAATGATGAAAACTTCAACGGAGATAGTAACTCTTCTCAATATCCCAATCAAAAGCATAAAATTCTAAAACTATGAATATGAAGAACCCTAGAGGAAGAAGTGTTTTTTCTCTAAGATTCAAAACTAAACTAAAAACTGTGTAAAAGTGAATATTTGTTGAGTCTCTGCTTGTTCCCTGGCTCTAGTCTGCGTTTCTGGGCCGAAAACTGGGTCCACACTCAGCCCAAAATTGCCCCCAACATTTTCTGCAATTTCTGCACGTGGCGCACGTCACGCGTACGCGTCAGTCACGCGTACGCGTCGATGGTCCTCTTCACGTGTCACGTGTACGCGTCAGTTACACGCACACGTTGCTGTGCAATTTTGCTTGTCACACGTACGCGTTAGGTACGCGTACGCGTCGCTGTGAAAAGCTCCAAGTCACGCGCATGCGTGAGCCATGTGTGCGCGTCGATCCTCGCTGGTCATCTCCTTTGTTTCTTGTGTTCCTTCCATTTTTGCAAGCTTCCTCTCCATCCTCTAAGCCATTCCTGCCCTATGTAGCCTAAAAACACTTAACACACAGATCACGTCATCAAATGGTATACAGAGGAATTAAAAATACACTTTAAAGGCTTAGGAAGCAAGTTTTCAATTATAGAACAAAATTGGGAAGGATTTGTAAAATCATGCAAATTTATGAATAAGTGTGCAAAGAATTGATAAAAACCAATCAAATTAGCACAAGATAAACCATAAAATAGTGGTTTATCAGGCATAAAGGGTCACCTTGAACTATTCTTTCTTATATGGAGGTAACCAATCGGAATTACCTGAACAACAAGGAGATTTGCCCAAGTTGTGTTGGCTACTTCGTTTTCTTCATCATCAGAAGGAAAAAGAAGGCGCTCAAACCATGCTGGGCCACAGTTTCGACGCAGGAAGAAAGTAAATTTCAAATCATTATTGTTAAAGCTCTTGCAGGGGTGGAAGACTGAAAAGACAATCCAAAATAAGTCTTCAGTCGATTTGACATTTTCAAAGTTTGGTTGAAAAGGGGCCAATCGAAATCCTTCAATGTGTTATTTTTCTGAAGCACTGCCCCCGTCTTGCTTCATGTAGTTTCCGAACACAACGTTTAACCAAAGTTGTAGGAGCCAAAGAGGGCCACCTACACTGATCGATGAGTTGGCTCGGAGACAATCAACTAAATACCCAAGTTCATCATACAAATGCCTCAAAATCAATTTGGCTAAATTGAATTTGTGACCTTCATGCAAAAAGGCAGCCAAAGGAAGAGATCTTAGGATTGTTCCAAAAAGGATTTTTTGGGGTCGATAAAAGGAGCGATGAAGAGATCTTGTTTGAAGAGTAAATCTTCCCCTTTGGCGTTGGAAAAGAAATCGAATTTCTTGCTGGCACGTTCCAAAGTCTGAATGGGGCCAACAAAACAGCACGTCTCATTATCTACAGTGAAAGGAATAAGAATCCTCTTGTCAGTAGGCAAAAGTTGAGGATCTTCAATAATTTCATCATTGAATTGGTTTAGTACTTGCAGGGTTGGTGGTTCATAAGCTTGAGTTATAGGACCTTTGCCCTTTTCTTGGGCAGTGGGGGTCTTCTGAACTAAAGGAGAAGCCATTGATGGTTCATAAGTTGGTGATGATAGAGTTGATTGCAGAAGGTGGAATCGTGCAGAAAGTTCAGAGAAGAGAGGAAGATGAAGATTGAAAATAGAAATTTAATGGTTGTAAAATCCGGTTAATTAATGACTAATTAACTCATAAATTAAAATTTATTCTAGAAAATTAGAAATATAAATTTTATGGTTTAATATGATAGAGAAAATTAAAACGAAAATTTTTGACACAAATTTTAAAGAATTCGGCCTAAGATTGGGCCATTGGCCCAACCCAAGTTCATTAAATACATAGAAGCCAGCTTCCTCTTCTTCTCCAAAGAGAAACACACACTGCACATACACTTGGCGTCGAGCTCTACAAAGCCCATAAGGTTGTGCAAGAGGTGAGCCACATTTTCTTGCTTGTCTTCCCAGCCTTGATTTCAAAAATCTTGAGTGAAAATGTTGAAATTGTGAGCTCTTTTGTGTTATAAGATCCAATTAACTTGAAGGGAAGGCTTAGTCTTGCCTCTTTGATCCTTGGGTAAGGTAGTGTGCATGTGAATGTTGAAGCTTAATTGAAGTCTTGGAAGGCTTGGAATGGGCTTTTGGTATTGAAAATCTATTCTTGGATGTGTCGAAGCCTTGAGAGCTTGTAAAAAGGTGAAATTGGAAGTGTTTCGGGTTGAGCGGGAAATCGACCAAGGTATGATTTCGGTTTCCTGTATCTAAAATATAATGTAATGTGAAAATTTAGGCTAATGATCCTAGGATAGGGATTGGATGGTTGATGTTGATGATTGGCTTGAAAATGATTATGATGCATTTGGCTAATATCCTTGGAGGTTATGAATTTGGTGTTCTTGTTGATGAATGTATGAATTGTTTATGATATATATTAGGTTGTGTATAATGATTTAGTGAAATTGAAGTTGATATTGTATTTGATATGGATATTTAGTGAGTTATATTGATTGTTGAGAAATTGGAAATGTTGGGTTGGTTTTAAAAAGAATTTGGAAGTGTATGTTTTGAAAATTGGAGGTTTGTGAATTTTGTGAAATTAGTGGTTTTTGGCCCAGCTTTTAAGGAGCATAACTTGGTCTCCAGACTCCCAATTTCTGTCAAATTTGTTTAGAAATAAAATTGGGTCCGAGATGTTTATGCCGTTCGAAGAACGGAGGAAAAATGTTTTATAATGAGGAAGTTATGCTCGATCGAAGTTTGGTGCGAAAATTGGATAAAATGGGACTTAGCAGCTTTTTGTATTTCTGCATAACATGCGTACGCATGCATCTCGTGCGCGAGCAAAATCGCATGTCCATGCGTACGCGTTGCCCACGCGTGGGTGTGACATGAGGATTTTGCGTATGCGAAACTCTCATGCGCGACTAGTCGATTCTGCCTGGTCAGCATGCGTGCCTGAGAAAGAGCAATGCGTACGTGTAATGGGCTAAAATGCGTGCTCACGCGTACGTGTGGCCCATGCATACGCGTGACGGGGAATTTCTTTGGCGATCACACGTATGCATGACCCTATTTTCCAGTAAGTATGATTTTTGTGTTTTTAAAACCAAATTTCAAGGCTCTAAACCCCCATTTTCATCCTTTAAGTCTCAATTCATAATAGAATGCCTAGTGATTAAGAAGAAGCTAGGGAATGGGGTAAATTGTAAATGAAGAAAAGGGTAAATTATGAGGAATTATGACTAATGATGATTATATGAGTTGTTGAGGATGAAGGTGGAAGTGTTGTGAATGATATGAGCCGAATGGCCGTATATGATAATGAGTTATGGTTGGTTATGAATTATGATTATAAGCCGGATGGCTAAGATAAATATTGATTTATGGCTGAGCATGAATGCATATATGCTGGTTGATTGATATTGTGATTGTTGCACTTTCACCTATCTGAGATACGATTTTTCCTGGTTGAAAGCAGTGGCTAGCCACCACGTGCTCCACGTTGAGACTCGATACTCTGTTGACCCTATGTCGTAAGTATGGCCAGACACTATGAAAGTTCCGGATGAGCTCGCCCCCGTGGATAAACACCAGTGAGGGTGTTGTATATATGTGATTATGATTATGTTTGTGAATAACTCGAGTTGGGGATGCGCGACAGAGGGACAGTCCAATGGTTAGCTACCAGGACTTGTCGGGTTGGCTTTATAACCGACAGATGAGACTCATCAGCCACTAGGACAGGCATGCATCATATGCATTTATATGTTTGTTTGGTGTGATTTGTTTGGAATGCCTAATTGACTGCATAAATACTTGCTACTTGTTTAACTACTGTATCTGCTTCCTGTTTGTGATTTCCTTGCTTGATATAATTGTGTTTGCATATAAAATTATCGGTGGCGGTTGGGAGATTCGGAGGAGTTGGAAAGGGGAGTTTTAGTTAGACTGAAGATCCTTAGTTAGTTGCCCATTTTCGTTTCTCATGGTTTAGTTATGTTTATATGCTTTAATTATGAATTGGGAGTTCTAGGATTGCCTTCGGCTTTCCCAAGACATTATATGTTAAATATGTGGGCACTGTTACCATGCTGAGAACCTCCGGTTCTCACCCATGTAGATTTTCTGATTTTCAGATGCAGGACGTGAGGCTCCTCGATGAGGCATGCTGGAGACTTTGATTTTAGCGAAGATCCTTAGCTCTCAAGACTTTATTTTGGTTTTATGTACTTACTTAGATACTTATTATCTCCACTGTTTATATATAAACTGTATTAACTCCTCTTAGAGGTTATTTTGGAGACTCGGGTTTTGTAACTCAGTATTTTGGGTTTTCTTTTGGGCTGTTCCTATATATCTATATATGTATAACTATGTGCTCGGATTGGTTACCTTCGCGAATCGAGACCTGAGCTTTGCTAGCTGTATCTCGACACTCTATTGTATATATACTCGTGTTAGCTTATTCTTTATCTGCTTCGTTACGTTATCGATCGTAGTGTTGCGCCTTTCAATTTAAAGATTTTGTTTTATTCCTTTTTCTTCAAAGGCTCATAGTTATAAAAAAATTTCACACTACTATATATATAAAATTTTATTTTTAGAGGTCGTAATACCTCGCCACCTCTGTTTTATGACTTAAGCATAAAACTCTGTGTGGTAGGGTGTTACAATGGTGAATGATGATAGAAGTTTAATTCAGTAAAATAAAAAGGTGCTCTGCCGTTTCATATGATGAAGTTTAAAATTTGAAATTGGGTAACTTCTTGGAGAAGGCGAAGTGGCGGAGAGAGAAGCTGAGCATAGTGGGAAACATGTTGGGATATGTGCGAGTAAATGAAAAGTAATGAATTTCATTTATGATTAATTAATTTTTGGTGGCGTCATAATAAGTGTAGTTACGATTAAGTGTTTTGTTTTAGGATGATATCGAAAAAGAAAAACACATTAATCCTAAGGGGCAATTTGTTGGTCGAAAATAATTTATTTCGAGAAACGAGTGTATTCAAGAAGTTAGTAAGCGTGTGTCTTCGAAGAAGAGCTTGCATCGAGAGAGAATCATTAGGAAGGGATGTTGAGCAAGAGTTAGAACTACCACGTTTGGTCAACAAGCTGTTCGATGTGTTAAGTCGAGGAATCCAAGTTTCGAAGGTTATTTCTAACAGTTACTTTGGACAAACAAAAGAAGCAGGAACGGTTATTGATGGATTAATGTACATGGGGAGTTATATTTCAATCTGATTGGTTGAAAATTTCTATAAATAGGAAAAGACTCGAAGGCACAAAGGTTGGAACTTTGCTTCAGAAAATACTCAAGCACACTCATATCCCAGTAAATTTTTGAGTCTGCGTTTGAGTTTCTTTTCTGTAGAGTTCCTTCCACCATTTTTATCTTTCCATTTACATTTTCTGCAAACTTTATTTTTCTTGCAAGTTTATCTTTCAAGCAACATTTAATTTCATTGTCCAATTTTATGTTCCATTATCTTTATTTTCCATTTCAAAAGCCCTTTGATCGAATCGAAGGCATTTTTCTATTTCATTTAAATTCAATGCAAATCATTTCAAATTCAGTTAATTTTTTTTTCAAGGTCTTTATTTATTGTTTTCAGATTTTCTTAAGTTTTTGTCCGATCGAAAGGTCTTTAATGCACTTTGAGAAAACTGGTACTCGCAAAGAGGAGTAGGTTTTGCTCCCAGACCATTAGATATTGAACCACCTTCGATTTGCTAAAAATTGATAAAACAGAGTCATACAACCAACTTCCAAAGTTGTTGAATGTAATAGAGCGTTGTTTGGTTGGTATAATACATAATCTCCAATCTTTGGAACTTTGACTCTATGCAATTCGATAAAGTATTCTGAATATTTTCTTCTTGTATTACAATATTCACTTCTTATATCTATTGATGATACTCATTTTTATGAAAAATATGTAAGGATTCTATTAAAGGTGATATAACCTGCCAAGTCACCTACTTCATGATTCATATATAGTCATGTACAAAAAATGGTAAGTTCATGAGCATTGTTGATCTCCACGAGTATCACTAACATATCTCTAAGTCAAGGAATAATGGGATCTACCTGATATGCATGGTGGTACTAGACTTGTCAGTTATCATTAGACTATAAATCAACCAAAGGATTTAATATCGTGTATATTGTTTAAGAACATCAAGTAGCGCATTGATGAGCGGATAATTTATATGCTTTTTGGTATTGTTTTTAGTATGTTTTTAGTATATTTTAGTTAGTTTTTATTATGTTTTTATTAGTTTTTAAATAAAAATCACATTTTTGGACTTTACTATGAGTTTGTGTGTTTTTCTGTGATTTCAGGTATTTTCTGGCTGAAATTGAGGGACCTGAGCAAAAATCGGGTTCAGAGGCTGAAAAAGGACTGCAGATGCTGTTGGATTCTGACCTCCCTGCACTCGAAGTGGATTTTCTGGAGCTACAGAAGCCCAATTGGCGCGTTCTCAATTGCGTTGGAAAGTAGACATCCTGGGCTTTCCAGCAATATATAATAGTTCATACTTTGCCTAAGATTTGATGGCCCAAACCGGCGTTCCAAGTCAGCATAAAAATTCTGGCGTCAAAACGCCAAAACTGGCATAAAAGCTGGAGTTAAACGCCCAAACTAGCACCAAAGCTGGCGTTTAACTCCAAGAAAAGTCTCTACACGTGAAAGCTTCAATGTTCAGCCCAAGCACACACCAAGTGGGCCCGGAAGTGGATTCTGCATCATTTACTCAGTTCTGTAAATCATAGGTTACTAATTTTCTACAAATAGGACCTTTTGCTATTGTATTTTACAGACTTGAACACACTTGATCATACTTTTCATCTTGGAACTTGTATGTTCAAGAAAAGTAGCAATGATTAGCTTTTCTTCCCATTATCTGAAACAAGTACCACAATAAATATAATTCATCAACAAGCATAAAGCAAAATCAATGAATATAATTTTCTATACAAATCGTTTTCTTCACCCAACTATCATGCGAACAAACTCTGCTAGAATTACCTAAGTCTTGGCTGCTTCTCCCCAACTCTTGGAGAGACTACTACGATTTGGGAGAATTGGAACTGCGCTAGGTTTTATGTTCGAATTGTGAAGAGTTAAATTGATGCCTTAAAAAATTTGGCCACATCATCTAACAGCTACAGTGCCATGTATCATTTAAAATTGCTATAACAGTTTTTCGGTGACGAAAAACGTTGGAAAGACCAAATTGAAGCACGGGTCAAAATTTCAGGATACAATTTGAGTCGATTAAAAGTTTAAGGGCTAAATTGCGTCGGAGATCAAATTTTAGGGACCATTTTGAATATTAACACCTAATTGATAATAAAAATAAAAAATTTTGATAATCTTTTAATATTTTTTTAAATATTTACTTACACGGTAATGAAGGAATTTTAGTTCAAATTCTAAAAGTTGTAGAAAGAACAAAAAATAATATTTAGAGATGGGTGCCCCAATTCTTCATAGTTTCAAAATTTATTGAATGAAGTAGAACATGTACGCCAGCATCATTAGAATTTATGTAATAACTCTTCATTTACCAACTTCGTAAATCGTAAGATGACTTCTTTCGGACTTTATTTCAATATAGTAAATTATTATATATTCAAGCGGTTCAACAGCTGTTTTTC
>NC_029788.2:95724687-95733707 GCF_000816755.2 Arachis ipaensis
ACAGAACACACTCATAGAAAATTACTGACGAGGTCCATTAATAAACTTTTTCAAAACATCTATATATTTCAGAATCTTATATATTAAAGAGAGAACATTACTACGACAATACAATACAAAACCAAAAAGAAAAATAACAGTTTTATTTCTCTTGCTTTATAGTAGTTTGCAAGAGATGACGGAGGCCATTTGTCAAAGCAGACTCAGAGAACAACGATGCTTGAAGTATGCCGAAACCCTGCACCACACAGATAAGTAAGAATCATTATTAGATAAAGTTCGTAAAGAGCATTAATCCGAAAAACTAAGAATTGAACTTAAAAATAAAATAAAATAACGAATCAAACACAATCATAGCGTACTTCTTTCAAGCCTATACGCACAGTCCTTTGTTCCAAGTCAGAGATCGCAGAAACATCTGCTCCATTAAAATAAGATAAACACAAACTAGAGAACATTTTACTCACAGCTAAATCATCAGTTACCATAAACTTATGAGGACCTTCCACAAATCCTTTATATGTTAGGTTTATATTGTCATAAGTACACGCTTCAGGTTCATTAAATTTATAATTGAATGAATCATAAAACGTTGATGCAGAATATGTTGGAAGGAAGATAGCATTTTTTGAAGAAACCATGTGTGTCCAAGGAGGATGATCGAGGTAGTATTGGAGCCTACGAGACGTAAAGTACTTGCCTTCTCCCAAAAGAAGATGCATGCTCTTATATAATTGCTCTAAGCAGCTAGAAGAAGGAGATGGTAGCAGAATATTCAACAACCCTACTAGAGGGTAAGTGAGAAAGCTTAAGATAAAGTTTGCAAAATCTTCCTCTCCCTGAACCATCACAATCTTCTTACTTGATTTACTTACTATTACCTTCAAATCCAAATTCATAGCGGAATCATTAGGTAACTTCCCAATGTCTAACTCGGGCAAGGCCGGGTACCACTGATGAAAATCAGGAAGGGCCCGTTTCTTTAGTAAGAAAACATCCGTTAAAGGGGTCTTCGACGACAGAGAACACTTCAGAAGATCCAGTAACTGTACTCAAAACAATTCATCCAGAATTAAGATATATTAAAATCAATAAAACCAATATGAGAAGAAGAATTAAATTACCACATTCTTGCTAACAATCACAGTTTGTTCCAAAACAGCATTGATGTTTTGAACTCCGTGATTCTGAAGAAGCGGTAGAGTATTTTCAATGGCATTAGGCATCACATAAAGATCATTACGAATGATGAATTCAGTTTCCTTGACAAATCCATTATCAAATTCCCCACCAAGACTTGTTAAGATTGTCGCGAAGAAAGTTGAAGACCTGCAAAAGCATTTTTCAATCTCGAAAGCACTCGAACAACTACATGTTACACCCAACGTGAAGTACTTCAAGGTTTCTGAATCGTTGACGTTCAGTTTCAGCTTCCGTCGATACAGCTCCAGCGGCATGTTCCTTGGATGCAGTAGCATCTCCTTACAGATCTCGTTCCTCAAACACTCTTTGTCGAGCTTTGCAACACTTTCGTAGAGTGTGGTCAAACATCCAACTCTAACTGCCGGAATATTTGATTCCTCCCCCGCAAGTCTTACAATGGCACCTAATGGCAACGTTAAGAAACTAAAGAGAGCGTCCACAAAGTCCTTCCCAGCCTCAGCGAAAAGGACAATGTTTTTCTCTTTGTGTATCAAGAGTTTCAAGCTAACTTCATTCCCTGCTTTAGTAGAGCTAGAAGACATGATAGCAAAATATTTGAATACTGTAACAAGTATCTACTACTAGCCAGAGAGTTTAACTTGTTTCAGTTTAGATACTATATATAAGGTTGTATAAATAGATGTTAATAATAGGCACTGATATTTGGAAATTGTAAAGTCTTTTTGTGTGCTTTGAGAAGCGTAAACGGTCACGTATAACTAAGGGAATTTGTTGGTGAATTGAACGGTTCCACATTAATATTATCCTAATAACCTTGGTATTTCGGACTTTCACACAAAAATGCAGTTAATAATAGGTTTAATTATTCTTTGACATTGGAATCTTATCGAATTTTTAATTAACTCTTTATTTTTTTATTTTTTAATTAAATTTTTATACCGTATTAAAATTTTGTAATTACTGTATGATAAAAGGAAAATGTTATTTGTATACTAAAATCAGCCACTAAAATCAGCACCAATGTATTTATGTGTGGTTTAATTTATTTTCAATGGATATTTGTATTTTAGCATATATTTTATACTGATGACTGATTTTGATAGCTGATTTTAGTGTACACTTAGCATAACCGATGATAAAATATTAGAATTATAAGAGTCTATCCTTAACCAATACAAAATATTTAGTCAAATGATAAGTATACTCATTTTATATTGACAAAAATATTTTTAAATAATTTAAAAATACAATAAAAATGTCCAAAAATGATGTTATTATTTTGTAACTAGCAAACAACTTTTGTATTTAATAAACTACTTATGTACTTGATCCAAAATTTTGTAGAAATATTTAGATAATTATTTAAAAAATACACACGAAAAAAGAGTCAACATTCAATCTCTAAACCATTTTTGAGAATACATATTTAATGTTGAGTATTTTTATCACATTTTTAAAAGATAATACTTAATTTGATCCCTAAATTAGCATACACGTTAATAGAACGCTGTTATGGAGACTCGAACCCGTAATTTTTAAGTAAGTATGAGGAGACTATGCCATTTGAGTTATAACTCATTTGCGAATAAAAATTACTTTGGTTGCTATTATTAAGAAAGTAATAAACCCACTGTTTTAATTAAAATTTTAAATTTATAATAATTTTAATATATTAAATACATTAAAAATATAAAATATTTACTATTGTTATAACTAGTTTCTAACACAACTAGAGAATTTTATTCCTAAAAACTCGTTTTAGTCTCTTTCAAAATTGATGAAAAAATTAAAGGTATTTACTTTTTATAATTAAATCCAACTTTTGTTTATTATACAAGTAAAAAAAAAATCCTAAAAGAAAACAGCATATAAATAAGAAAAACTTTATTTTCATATGATATTTAGTACTCCCTTCATATTTTTATTTTGGTTTCTAAGACGAAAGAGAAAAGAAAACAGCATATAAACAATAAAAACTTTATTTTCATCATCATATTTATTGAAACACACTTGAGATTTGAGAAAAACAAAACAAACACAGAAAACAGATACTCTAAAAATACAGGGTATCTCGTTACATATTTCCAGCACGCAAAAGGCTTCGAAAATTATCTTCAATGAAGTAGTAACCATTGATGCTGACAAATTCAATGTAGTAAAACCATACTCTCCTCCAATAAGGATTGATGCATAAAACTGTTACAATTACCAACAATATTGTTGTGTAAGCAATACAAAAACTCACCCAGAAATCAAGCATGTCCAGCCAATTACCATTGTCCTCATCCGTGTCAGTTCCATTTGGTAACTTTTCATATGGTTTTGCATTAGGATTGCAACTTCTTGGCAGTGGAGGTCCACAAAGGAAAGGATTACCCTCATAGCTGCTATCATCAAATGTTGAAAACTGACCTTTCATTTCAGGTGTTGAACCTGATAAGTTGTTGTGTGCTACACTGAACACAGCAAGGGAGCTTAGTTCAGTTAGTTGAGGAGGGATATTACCACCTAAATTATTGAAAGAAAGATCCAAACTTTCAATTTGTGCTAAGCTAGAGAATGTAGTTGGAATTTTCCCTCTCAAGTCATTGTGGGACAAATTCAATGCTCTAATTGTTGTCAAATTCCCTAGCTCAGATGGAATTGTCCCGTTTAATCTGTTATCAGACAAGTCGATTCCAGACATATAAGCAAGGACTATTCCCGTATAAATGTAGGATCGTTTCTTGGTAGTGAAGTTTGCTCTCTCTTGCACAAATGGCAACACGAACACGCCCCTACTCGGAAAGATACCGTTCAATATATTCAGCAAGTGCTCAGGGTCTTGATTCTGAAAAGGCATTTTGCCTAAGCAACTAGGTATTGAACCAAAAAAGTTGTTATGAGAAAGGTCTAATATGCTTAAATCCATCAAGTGGCATATCTGCTTTGGTATTTGTCCACCAAAATGGTTATCATTAAGAAGAAGAATGCTCAACTGTGAGCTTGTAAGGTCTTGTATCAAATCTCCAATGCTTTTAGTTATTTGGTTGTAACTAAGGTCAAGCATCAATATGGAAGAACCTTCCTTGAACATTCGTTTTGGCAATTCACTTAACTTGTTGCTACTTAAGTGAATAAAGCTCAGAGTCACAGGAGATTCAACAAATGATGGAACAGAACCTGTGAAGTTGTTTTGTGAGAGATCTAAATATGTTAGAGAAATGAGTTGTGCAATTTCTGGTGGTATTGATCCTTCTAAATGATTATTGGACATTGAAAGTGCCTTCAAACTTAACAGTTTTGCTATCCCTCTGCTTGGAAGCTCTCCCACAAAGTGATTGTTGCTTATATCCATTACTTCCAATGAGATTGATATGTTAAAAGATATGCTACCCGTAAAGCTATTTCCATCCAAATACAAATTCACCATTTGCCTGAGCCTTGACAAAGTTGGGAACACGGCTCCACCAAGGTGGTTGTTCGAAAGTTTCAAGAGGCTGAGCATCGAACTAGCAGCGGATACATTTTTAAGTAATTCTCCAGACAAGTAATTATCAGAGAGATCCAATGTAACCAGCGAGCTCATTCGTCCAAATTCATGAGGAATTGAGCCATGAATATCATTCATAGACATGTTTAGAAATGTTAAGTTCGGAAAGATTGAACTGATGTTGTTGCTTGGGATTTGTCCTGCTATCGCATTGTCAGATACATCAATTTTTCTCAAGCTAACAAGAGGACTGGATGGTAGCTTGAAACTACCTGTGAAGGAACAACTTCCAAGAAGAAGGTCCGTCAGTTTTGTGTTGTTTTCCAACAACCAATTCGGAAACTCTCCTCCCAATCTAGTACCACTCAAATCCAAATAAGTTAAGTTGTATTGGTAAAGAAGAAAATTTGGAAAAGGAAGAGATTTGGCTTCAGTCTTGGAAGACAAACTTAGCACTTGCAATTGAAATTTTGGAAGGAAACTATTCAAAGTAGTGTGTGAGTCTAAAATGGCTTTGTTCCCATCCCCATATATGAACTTGAGATTTGAATAATTGGCAAATGGTGTGAATGAAATAGGAAATTCAAATTGGTTTCTTTCAAAGTTAAGATATTCAAGTGATGTAAGGCTTGCAAGGTTTGAACCAAAATTGCCTGTGAAGTGATTATAAGAAAGGTCCAACCTCCTGAGAGATGACATATTCGCAAATGATGGCGGAAGTGGCCCCTGCATTTCATTGTAACTCAGATCTAGCTCCTCCATCCTCCTAAGCTCAAAGAAACCTATGAAATTTAATTTGGATGGCACTGCCATGTTAAAAATACAGATAATAGAAGTACTATATAAGTACATTAGAATAAGCTAAAATTAGATAAAAACAACGAGTCTATGAAACAGTAGTTGTAAACCATGTGATTTATGTAAGAATATTTATTATTATAGATATTGTTCTGGACTATTTCTCTAAGCCTAATACGAAGAAGGACTAAAATAATTCTGGACAGATACATTTGTTTAATGCTCAATTTAAATGTACTATGGTTGCAATCATGTGTTTAGAGCTCAATTTAAATCTGACAAATTCATTTAGCACTTCAGAAACACAAAATAGACAGATAAAATTTTACCAGCATCAGGGAGGGTGCCCTTGATTCCACACCCAGTTATAGACAAAACTCTGATAGAAGTCAATACTCCAATGCTTTTGAAAAACTCATTTACTAGGGTAGAATCATTCAGAAACAAGCGTTCCAGGTTACTCAAATCACGAAAATCTACAAAATGAAAAACAAAAAGAGAATAACATTAACTTAATTTTCAATAAAGAGAACGAAATTATAAAGGATAAACTAATAGTAGGTGTTCTTACCTGCAGCAACAACTATTTCTTTGAATTGATTATTGGTCAGAGAAAGCTCCCTAACAGACTCGAAAGCGGTGAGTGACTTCCTTAACATGCTTCCATATATCTTATTTGAATCTAAAGAAAGGACTTCCAAATTTAAAATTCTTGAGCCTGAAAATATACAAGGATGGTTAATTAAAACTCCAACTTCTAACTTTTAAGTAGGCACAGGATGATAAAGAAAACTTGTCTTGGTATGATTATGCAGTTGGTCATAACTATGTATGTGGATGCATAATATGGAACATAATTATAAGACAAGACCAAATTGCATAAATACCTTGGTGGACAAGACTATTGATGTTGTTATTACTTAGATCTAAAATCTTCAAATTGCTTGAACCCAACACTCCTGCTTGACATAAACACAGGGTTTAATTGAATATACTTTCACTAAACAAAGCATATATTTCTTGACACAAAATATAACTGTAGCGTATGAAACTGACCAGTTATATTCAACGATCCTGCCAATTGGTTGGAGCTTAAATCAAGGGATTTGAGATGTTGAAGCCCACTCAATAAGGAAATAAAATTATTACTTAAACCACAAGAACCTAATACAAGGAATTGTAGATTGATTGGCCACTCAAATCCTTCTTTTTCTGTGCAATTTCATTAGGTTGTACATAATTAGCAAACAGTGAAGATGATCATAAGATTTATATTAAATATCTCATTCATTAGAAGGTGACAAACCTAGATACCATAGGTGGTTGTCACTAAAGGAGTTTCCTGATAAGCTAAGGATCTCCAAGGAGCTTAATTTGGATATACCTACAAATATATACATTGATTATTGTTACATAATTAGATAATAACGAAAGCCTAGCCACTAGAAATCGTCTAGTGGTGAAGGGGTTCTTAATCAAATCTTATTATTGTCAATCTAACTAAAAATAAATGACAACTAAAAAAAATTTGAAACAGAAAAGAAATTCGTTGTCTGTAAAGTGTGACGTTACTAAGAATCGACAGCAAAGTCATTTGGTTGACTCTTAAATCCAGAGACTTAAGGGATGAAAGTCCAGACAAAGAGGCTGCAATATCATTCTTCCCACTGAAGTTGTTCCAGCTCATGTCAAGTACCTCAAGATTGATCAGCTTGGAGAATAAACCTGCAAGGGACACACTGTTATTGTTCTGTCCAATATTAGCTACAATGCCTAGAAATTATTTGTGATGAAAGTTTAGGTGAGTTTGTCACCGCACCAAAAATCTATTACATCTATTATTAGTTTTACAACTAAAACGTGCCACATGTCATTCTCTTATTACAATAGAAATAATTTTTTTTTTAAAATTAAAAAGTCCTCTCCTTCTCGCCCTCTCTTCTTCTATCTCTTTCATTCCTTTACCCACTCTATCTCTTTTATATATTATTATCAATCATTAATTATAAATTTGATAATCAAAATATATAACATACTATTTTCTAATTGTAATTAAAATTAAAAATAAAATATAACTATATTATATATATTACTATTTCACAACCAAAATATGTTATTTTTTTAATTCTTTTATTTAATCGATCTCGGACCCTATATCAAGGCGAAATGCTTGGGCACTAAACTGTGCTTTTTACATGCCTACCAGAGAGAGTACTTACTAACTATAAAGTACAAAGACTCGCATAGTTTCGTTGGCTACAGCTAATCAAATGCATGATATGCTTATGCAAAATATCTCGGTAAAAGAAAACATAGTTTACCTTGGATATAAAGCGTTGAGTCTGAGATCAATCCAGTAGCAGACAAACTCAGGTTTTTCAACAATTTAAATCCACCCAGAGCTGAAAGCACGTCATTACTCAAATTATTACCACTCACATCAAGAACCTCCAGACCAAGCAAATTCGATGAGAGTGTTTGAAAAGCTGCATGTAATGATGTGGAAGAAGTTGCCTCGAACCAGTTTGAAGCTAATGATAAAGACTTGAGAGATGAAAAGCCATCCACGCATGATAGAATGGCAGTGGAAGTATTCAATGAGTTATCTCCTAAGTCAAGAACCTCCAGATTATTTAATCTCATCCCTGCAATGTAAAGTAAATATATAGCAATGTTATTTTGTACATCAAAACTGTGTCAACTTAAATACGGTAGATTCTAACCACATCTCATACTAGACATAATTAATAAGATTGTATTAAAATAATCCTATGATTTCAACTGCAGCAATTAAGTCTCTAATACTGACAAAAGTATATCACATTAGTCCCTAAAAAGACGCTCAGCCATTTGATAAAAAAAAAGATCGGAAGGCTAACATTGTGCACTTTTAAACTGTCCCAATAAATAGTGACACATGAAAAAAAAAAATCTGAGTAATTTGAAATTGATCAAGTTATAGAAAATGATTGACCTTCGTTTTGGAGACAGTAAGTTATGCCATTAGATCCCAACTTGAGGCTCTTGAGATCTTCAAATACTAGAAAATGTGTGTAATTTGGATGCCAATATTTAAAAGCGACAACAGAGAGGTCAAGTTTGGTGACTCGGCGTGTTGTGGAGTTGCAATCTACCCTCTCCCATTGGCAACAATCTGTGCCATCTACCCAACTTAAAGGCATGTGAAATTGGGCATTGAGAGCAAGCAGTGCTTCTCTCTCAATGTTCCAGCAACCTTCACAGTACATCACTCCCATCAAAATCAGAGCCATGGCAAACCCGCTCACACTACTTCTCATTTTTGCTTTCATATGTTGTATTAGAATGGAGTTTGGGTTCATATAGAGGATGCTCCTATTTCCATTGGTTATGGAAGAAGAATGTTTGTGTTAACTGTACTAGTATTTTCGTTTCTTTTAATCCTGAGATAACTAATTTTGAAACGCGGTGTGATTACTGATTCGTCAAAATAAGTAACATGCTTTTTGACTTGTTAATCAAAAGAAGACTTATTGACGACGTTTAAGAATTGGAAATAGCTTAATAAAATAAATTAACTTTTATATAAAATATTAATCATATTAGA
>NC_029788.2:95733775-95751727 GCF_000816755.2 Arachis ipaensis
GTAAAATTTTAGAAGAAATTATTTTTAATATAGAAATAAAGATGGTGTTTTGTTTGAATATTGACATTTAAAATGTATTACAATATTGTGAAAATATTCAACGCACCTCCTACTTGTTTTAACATACCTCCTACGTGTTTCAACATACCTCCGCATATTAGCTGGGATGTTGCCATATGTTCAACTTGCTTCCATGTGTTGCATCATGTCTTTTCATCTCCAAAATCCACTAACTTATAATTACACCAAATAATTCTATTTCTAACAAAAACATCAATATTTTTTTATATAAAAAAATTAATTAAAAAATGAGAATGGTATATCAAACTTACCTATTATCTTTGTAATTAAGATTACAAAAAACACCTAAACATTGTAAGTGACTTTTTTTTTTCAGTCAAGAAAGGGATATCTGACTTGAAATTTTTTTTTTGGAGTTTCGAGCTATGTGGCTATTATATATCAGTCAATATAAATCATACAGTATGCATTTTCCTGGTGTTTGTCATATTCGGCCATTGGTAATTTGGTATTCAATGCAGGGATCTCTTTTTCTCACAAATTGTGGATTTCACGCGTTTTCATCTTCTTCGTGTGACATGCAGGATGCACCGATGCAGCAGTTGACGGAACAGTTCACTTGTGGGGTGAACGGGGATATAGCAAAAAATTTCAATCTGCACTAAAATTATCGAATCAAATTTAATATCAACAATTTTTAAGTTACAATCCAATTTGATTCACATATTTGAGAGTTGAATCGGATTATATTTTCGATATATCCATAAAATATACAAAAATTTTAAAAAGTTTATTTTTATTAAAAATATCAATAAAATTTTTTTTTTATTCTTTTAAACATATTTACTCTTAAAATAATATTAAAGGTTAAGTACGATTTTGGTTCCTACCGTAAAGGTCGAAAATTTGTTTCGTCTCCAAGGTTTTTTTGCTTATAAATCGTCCCTAAGATTTAACCTAATTTTAAAAATATCCTTCGGACAATTATACCCTTACTCCCTATCACTGTTTCGTCATCTCCTCCATTGCTCTGCTTCTTCATCCCTGCTTCATCTTTAGCAGCATCTTGATTCCAGATTCAAGCCAAATCAGAAGCAGAAATTCACCCAATCAACATAGCATGACATTGTAGCAACATCAACATATCCAAAACACATACCATCAATAGACAAACTTGATATTCCACGAGCAAAAAAATTTCACAACAAAAAATTTAGATATTCCAAATCAGAATCACCAAGCAAAAAATTCAGATATTCCACAACAAATTTAGATTATGTAAGACAAATAAGAAATTCAGTTCATAAAGAAGAAGAAGAAATGATGCGGGGAGCAGTGATGAGCGGGGAGGAGAGCAACAAGGAGAGTGGCAAGTAAGGAGGAACAACAGCGAGCGGTGAGGGGCGAGGACCGGCGGTAATGGCGGCAATGGAGGACGTGAATCCCTTCAGCTCGCGCATCCTTCTCTCTCTTCGAGGTTAGCAACAGTGGCTCAACGACGGCGACGAACCTAGTACAACGACACGGTTCAACGGCGGCGACGAACACAGTACGACGGCGGCTCCCTCCTTCCCTCCCCCCCTTTTCCCCTTTCCCCTCGTGAAGGGAGAAGATCGAAGCAGCAGCGAAAGCAGAAAAGATAATGGAAGCAGCAACAGTATGAGAAAATAGAAGAAGAAGAAAAGAAGAATGGAGTAATAAGGAAGTTAAAAAAATAAAAAGAGGGCAAAAGCTGTAACCGTCGAGGAGGAGTGCCAAAAGGTAGGGGGCACAATCGCCATTTCATGCGAATTTCAAATCATAAAATGATGGGCATTTAATGTCCAGCGCGGAAGCCAAGGAGACAGCACCAGCGAAGAAACGAACCAAACACACGTGAGGAACACAAACGCCATCAACGAGATCCCGAGAAGAGGAACACGTCCCGACTCGGCGAGTAGGACAAACGGGCCCAGCCACGAGCTTCAAACCTCAAGGTTGGCACGTTGGGGGCACTGTTACGGACCGCCACGAGTCCAGCCCAACTGGTCGACGGGTCAGAGCCGGACCCGTCCCTCATAACAGGGAAAACCCGACGGGTTGGTTCCCAACACCCGACCCAAAGTGCGCCCGACTCGCCAACTGGGCGGCCCAAGTCACCATGACAAACGACCGGTCGGGTCGGTACCTTCGGGGAAGCACCCGAAGCCCCGACCCGAAAAACCGGAACGACCTGCTCCCCCCACGTGGACCAAGACGGCTCAAGGAAGCTCCTTGGACATTGGGCTAGGTCACCTATGGGCCCATCCAGCACAGTATATAAGGGAAGAGACCAGCTCTTCCCCCAAGGTACGTAAACATCTTACCTAATTTGGTTATCACCTCGTACGGACACTGACTTGATCGTCGGAGTGTCCTTGCAGGTGGCCACCCCCCATCTACACCGCCTCCGGCATCGCCAGCTTTTCAACCCGCATCTCCACACCCGCTCATCCTCTTATTGCCCCCCGACCCGTCGAGCACCCGAGATCACTCAGGTCCCGAACATTGGTGCCGTCTGTGGGGATCCTGGAGCAGACATGGAGTGACTCCCCACGTCGGAGGAACTTCGCGAGGGAGGAGGGGCCCGCCTGAGTAGGGCGAGCTCGATAGCTCGCGCCGGCGAACAACCACGATCCTCCATTCAGCCAAACCAACCAATCTACACCAAGACTCCTGAAAGACGTCCCTTCGGAGGGACGGGAGCTAATAGCGCCAAGATTATGCAGGAGCTTAGACACAGAGTACAAAACCTTGAGAGGGAGCTGGCTGCGAGGAGTCGATCCCACCGAGATGTCAGCTGATCCCGCACCCGCTCCCCCTCCCGAAGATACGAAAGCCGAGAAAGGAGTTCAAAAAATCACGAAGATGAAGAGTATACGCAGGAGACCTCCTGGTCTACCCGAGGTAGGTCCAAAAGCCATGGGGAGTCCGAAAAGGGAAAAGCCAGGAAGCGGCTGGAACCCATTATCATGGGAGCCACTCCTTTCCACCCTTCGATCCTCAAGGTCCGGCTTCTAAGGAATTTCGACAAGCCGACGGACATGAGGTACGATGGGACTAAGGACCCTCAGGAACACCTCACGGCATTTGAAGCAAAAATGAATCTGGAAGGGGTAGGCAATGCGGTCAGGTGCCGAGCATTCCCTGTGACGCTTTGGTGCACGAATTGTAAATCACACTTTTTATAACTCGTACCACTAACCAGCAAGTGCACTGGGTCGTCCAAGTAATACCTTACGTGAGTAAGGGTCGATCCCACAGAAATTGTTGGCTTGAAGCAAGCTATGGTTATTTTGTAACTCTTAGTCAGGATATCAATTGTAATTATCAGTTGACTTGCAAATGAACAAGAGAGCATGGATTAAATAATACTTATTATGCAGTTATGGAGAATATGTTGGAGTTTTGGAGATGCTTTGTCTTCTGAATCTCTGCTTTCCCCCTGTCTTCTTCTTCACGCACGCAAGGTTCCTCCTATGGCAAGCTGTGTGTTGGTGGATCACCGTTGTCAATGGCTACCATCCGTCCTCTCAGTGAAAATGGTCCAGGTGCGCTGTCACCGCACGGCTAATCATCTGTCGGTTCTCACTCATGCTGGAATATGATCCATTGATCCTTTTGCATTTGTCACTACGCCCAACCCTTGTGAGTTTGAAGCTCGTCACAGTCATTCAATCCCTAAATCCTACTCGGAATACCATAGACAAGGTTTAGACTTTCCGAGTTCTCAAGAATGCTGCCAATGGATTCTAGCTTATACCACGAAGATTCTGATTAAGGAATCCACGAGATACTCATTCAATCGAAGGTAGAACGGAAGTGGTTGTCAGGCACGCGTTCATAGGTTGAGAATGGTGATGAGTAGTGTAAAATTCAAAATTGCCAAAACCAATACATGAATGAAAAAAATGAAACAATTTACAGAAAATTAGGCAGCATTCCGGCTAAAATTGGATGTTCCCGGGTAAGAAACAGCAGAAAAATAGTTCATATGAGATCAAAAAGCGCTGCAAAGAGTCACAAATAATAGGAGTAGTAAAGAATAGTCTAACAGCAGCATGAAACATTAAAGAACAGCATATGAACAGTATTAACATCACAGCCAGATCAAAATTGCAGAATAGGTAAAACAAGTAACAAGAACGGCGCAATTATCAGGCCTAAATCCACTAACCACATCCTAGCTACCTAACCACCTAGAATCCACTACAAACATGCATCTCTAACTATCTTAAGTTGAACAGAATCCGAAAAATATGCAACTAGCTACGGATGATAGAGAAATCGGTGTTCGGCGGAACCTGGTATGTGTATGAACAGAGGTGAGGGCAGAGAGATGGTGGTGGTGACGCGGCGGCGCTGAGAGGGAGCACGACGGCGCGGTGGTGGAGCAGGGGCGGGGTGGAGGTTGGGGTTGAGTTAGGGGTAAAGGGCGGTGATGGAAAGAAGGTTGGGGCGAGGGTGGTGGTGGTGGGAGACAGCGCCATTTTGACTATCGGTTTTCCAGTCGGTAAAGAAATTCACAAATATATGATCGCGTTGTAAGTATAGCTTCTAAACCGGCAAGGAATCCCTTTCGTACAAATGTTTGGTTGTCACAAGTATCAAACCCCTTTGAAATTGATAACCGAAGTATTGAAATCTCGGGCCGTCTTCTCAAGGAACTGCAGGGAGGTGTTCTTATTATTGGTTATGAGTCTTGTAAATTGGGGGTTTTTAAAATAAGGAACAGGTAATTTAATTGACAAGAAAAATAAAATAATAATAATAAAATCTCTTGGCAAGGTATTAGAACTGGAAATTTTGTCCTTGTTATCCTTATCAGGTGTGATGAGAATTGGATTCTTCTCCCACTCAGTTAAGTCAAGTGGACTAATTAATTTGATCCTCAGGTCCTAGTCAATTCCTATGGAAAGACTAGAGTTATTGGAGTACAAATTAATCAACAACTCCCAATTTCAACCACAGCTTTATTTGATAACTCAAGCGTCACCAATTACTTAACCAAAGCCAAAAGGAAGGAAATATCTAAATTAAATTAAAAGCATTCATAAATAGAATAAAACGATCATAAAATGAAATACCTCAAATAATATTAATTAAGAAAATCGTAACATGAATGTAGCATAAGCTAAATTGAAAAGATAAATAATAATTAAAGGTATATAATAAAAATAGAAAATAAATAAGGGGAACATTAAACCTGGAAATTGAAAAGAAATAATCCTAATTCCTTTAAGAGGAATCCTAATCCTAAATCCTAAGAGAGAGGAGAGAACCTCCCTCTCTAAAAACTACATCTAAATTATGAGAAGTGAATGACCGATGACCTCCCTCATGAATGGATGCATTCCTCCACTTTATAGCCTCTAATCTGTGTCTTCTGGACTTGGATCTGGGCCAAAAGGGTTTCAGAAATCGCTGGGGGCGTTTTTCTGCAGTTTCTGCATGTGGCGTCTGTCACGCGTGCGCATGGGTCACGCGTTTGCTTCGGTCACGCGTACGCGTCATTTGCGTTCTGCTCAAGGCACGCGTCGATGCCTTTTCGCGGTAGGCACGCGGCCGCGTCGTCCATGCGTTCGCGTCGCTGTCCTTTTCTTCAAAACTCCATTTTTGTGCTTTCCTTCCATTTTTGTATGTTTCCTTTCTGTCCTCTAAGCCATTCTTGCCTTAGGAGATCTGAAAATACTTAACACACAAATAACGGCATCGAATGGTAATAAAGGGTAATTAAAATTAATATTTTTAAAGCATAGGAAACATGTTTTTCACATATATCACGTAATAAGGAAGGGAAAGTAAAACCATGCAATTCACATGAATAAGTGGGTGAAGGATTGAATAAATCACTTAAATTGAGCACAAAATACATCATAAAATATGGGTTTATCAACCATCTTCACGTTTCAAAGCCACCAAGTCAGTGACTGTCACATTCAATTCTTCTCTAAAATATTGAGAATGAAAAGCACTCTCTAATTGTGCCCAAGTTACAATCGAATTAGGCCTAAGATTAGAAAACCAAGTAAATGCATTCTTTGTTAAGAAGAGGGAAAAAATTTCATCTTCAAGTTTTCATCATTCGCTAAATTTTCCAATTCAACCATATATCGAATAATATGCTCAGTAGTCGATTCACCAACTTCTCCTGCAAACTTTGTTACTATTTTAGGGTTTTTTCACGCCCCTAGGCACCTCTGTCGCTTGCATAACAGCAGGAAAAGCAGAGACAAAATATGGTCAATTCATGAAACCCACATTGAATCTGACTTTATTAAGCACATCATCAACAATTCTAGTAACTTAGTATCTCTCACGATGTTGATTGGCTCGCATTCGAGCCAACACTTCATCTGCGTTTTGATCACGTTGAACCACTCAAGGAATATCTCCTTCGAAATGCATATTACCATCCCTATTTCTAGGCATATTCATCATATCCTGTCGGTTCATTTACATATTTTGTTGATCACCTTTATTATAATCAACAATTTAAACAATCTGCTCAACTTGTCTAGTAAGACGCTCAAATTTTGACTCATGATCAGCTATCATAGGGTTTAATATAGTAGTCATTTGCTGGGTCAATAAATTGACCAAATCATTATGACTTTCATCGACATGTTGTCGAAAAGCAGCCATCGAACCAAGACCATTCGATGTGGAACCCACTTGATAGTCACGAGAAAACTCAGGATGTAATGAAGGAACCGAATTGCTAATTGACGTATTTCCAAATCTAATTGGAGGAGCATAACCATCCAATGGTGGATTATAACCTAGAGGCAGGTCATAAGGAGGTCAACCAACAGTTACTGGTGGTTATAATGAAGGTGATCAAAGCAATTCGTGGGCATAGGTTTCGCCCGTTATTTCCAACTAGGGGATTAGTAACCATTGCATTCTCTACTAATGTACTACTTTCAGAAAGTGACGTCATCTCTGCTTATGTTTGTACAACTATAGCAACATTACGATTTGCAGATGATTCAGCATTAATATTAGAAACTTCGTCTGCCATACGTATAATTCTACCATTTCTAAGTTGATACACTAGATCATTACAAAAACTTTTTGACACACTTAATTTTTAAAACTGTCCCACTGGGTGTGCCAATTTGTTTTACAGATTTTTAACAAATTTGTATGGTTCGATATCTAATGAGTTAGGAGCGAAACTTACTCCTCTTGCGAGTACCAATTTTCAAAAGTGTATCAAAGGTTCTTTTAATTTGTTAAAATAATAAAGAAAAATCTGAAAAGAAAAGAAAATAACTTTGGGAATAAAATTACTAGAAACAAAAGAGACAACATTTAATTCAAAGAAAGCAATAAATTACCTTCGATAAAATCAAAGGACTTTGAAATCAAATACAAAGTAAAGAATCTTAAAGGAAAATAGAAAGAACAAATTTGCTGAAAAGTAAATTTGTAAAAAAATAAAGATTACAAGAAATTTAAAGTAAATGTAAAAGTTATGGGAACCCTACAGAAAAGGAAGCTCTTAGCAAACTTAGGAATTCGCTGGGAACATGAGAGTGCGAGAGTATTTTCTGAAATGAGATTTTAACCCCTGTTTCTTCCAATCTTCAACTATTTATAAAATTCTTCAACCAATCAAATTTCAAATACATTTCTCACGTGCATTAATCTTTAAGTACCTGTTCCTGCACTTTGAATGATGTTAACAACTGCCAACAATTATCTTCGATAAGATTTGTTAATCAACCTCATCTCTCTCATCAATAAATCCCTTTTGATGAGTCCTTTATCCTTTGAAAAGAACTTATCGAGCATTCACCTCGATATCTCGAAATTTATTTTATTTTTGACTAACAAAAACATTATAAAATTTTACAATAAAACACTAAGTTGTTACAAAAGGTAACATTATTTGTAACAAATTATTTCTTATTACAAAATATTCTTATTCTATAATAACAACAAAATTTTATTATAAAAAAATAATTATTTACAACAATTTTAAATTTGATATAAAAAATTGTTACAAATACTCTATTTTTTTTAGTGAGACTAATCCCACATATAATCCGAATTCCCAACAGCCACAATTGTATTCAATCAAGCACTCACAATGTTTAACCGTTAGATACCTTCACGAGTTTTGGTCCATGGCTTTGAAGCTAGAAGAACATTAAATATTTTTTTTACGGTAGCGTGAAACTAATGTTTAATAGTACAATCATACTAGGTGCATACAGAAATTAACTATTAAAAAAAATATGTTAGAATACAAAATATATATTAAAAATAAATTAACTGATATATATATTTGTAATTGGCTTCCTAGATTTTTTCTATATAAATACATAATAATTAATTTTGATAGCAGAAATAATATTTTTTTAGTCGTAATATGTTGTCAGCAATAGTCTATAACAACTAATAAGAACTAGTACTGAATTTTCTCTGATCATGAGGTTGGAACGTTTATTGTGTTACAAACATGTCAACGTTTTCCTATGAGATGTACTAATAAAGTAATAAGCCATCTTGCATATCGTATAATTTAATCTCTCGTATTCTAAAATGAACAATAATACCTAAAATAGTAACATTCCCATGATTGAAGATAACATCCTAACTCTCTCCGAAACGTGCACCAAATGCTTGAAGCTTGATGTTCATTTCCAAGCTCTGAAAATGAGTTTGGACCCACAAAAAATGTTCCTCCGAATATGGGTTTGAGTTCTAAGCATAAGTGATTAGAAAGTGTCATATAACATAGATTATATGATTTTACCAAAAAACACAGATTATATGAGATGTATATAATATAATGGAGAATGTTTGTTGATCAATGCTTTTAGTAAAAACAAAAAGGTGAAAAATTAGTTAGTGTAAATAATACATAAGCAAAGAAAGGGTAATGATAGGGAGACAAAAAAAAACAGCCAGAACTTAGCTTATTTAGCATTCATTAATTGTCGTAACAATTAATGAATGTTAAATAAGGCAAGTTATGATTGTTTTTGGTTGATTTTTTTTTGTTACCAAACATTTTCACAAAGTAAAAATAACCCATTAAAAAAAATAAAAATAAGAAAAAAAATATTGGTCACAAAACATTTCTCTAATATAAAAGACATAAAATTATTACTTTAAACTTTTGAATCAATATAACGGCAAATCACATTTACTCTATTAGTTTAAGTTAGTCCAACTTAAGGTCTAATAATCTCTTCATAAATGTGAAAAGTTAGAACTTAGAACTGTAACTAGAAGTATAAAGATACACCTCAAACAAATTGGTGGGGTATGTGTCCCTTCTCAGCATTTTTTTTTTTTTTGAGATGAAATATAGCTTCATATGCAATCACTTCTCCCTCTCTTCAAGTTTTTTCATAACTTATAACCATTAACATTACACCATCAGTTACAAAACCTTCCACCTTGAGAATTTCTCAGCCAAGAAAACCAAAAAAAAGGTATCAATTTGCTTAAAGCCCATTTGTTAAGACCCAGATTCTTGTTGTTATCATATTATATTATGAAGACAATTCCATGGCCAACCATAGGGGTGGTGATTTCTTGGTACAGTTCCAACATTGGTGTTCTCCTTCTGAACAAGTACTTGCTAAGCAACTATGGTTTCAAGTACCCTGTTTTCCTCACCATGTGTCACATGATGATGTGTTCTCTTCTCAGCTTCATTGCCATTTCAATAATGCAAGTTGTCCCTTTGCAGAACATACAATCAAAGAGACAGTTTGCCAAGATTTGTTTCCTTAGCCTTGTTTTCTGCTTCTCTGTCGTGTGTGGAAACATATCGCTTAACTACATTCCAGTGTCCTTTAACCAGGCCATCGGCGCCACCACGCCGTTCTTCACCGCCGTTTTTGCCTATTTCATGACCAGCAAAAGAGAGGCTTGGGTTACATATTGTACCCTGTTGCCTGTTGTTGGAGGAGTCATCATAGCTACTGGGGTAAATTTATTTATTGACTAAATATCCAAATTAGTTCCTAAAAATTTCTAAATCAAACATTTTAATTTTCAATAAATTTTTATTACTTTAGAGGCTCTCAAAACGGATTGATTCCTTTATAAAGAGGACTAATTTTTCTTATAATGATATTTATTGAGGATCTAGCTGCTTTATAATAAAATTTATTAGAGACTTATTTGTCCATGTGCATATTAAACATTTAATTACTAATGATAAAAAGACTAAATTGTCTAACTTAAAGACTTCCAAAGTAATAAATTTTTATTGGAGATCAAAATGTCTAATATGGAATTGGTTGGGGATAAATTTGGGTATATACTCCTATATCTGCCATAAATTTCATGTTTTTTTTAGCTTTTATGTGGTGTTTTTACTGTTGAGAATCCAAGGGAAGTAGATAACAATTGATGATGCCTACTCATAAATTGATGAAATAATTGAAGTTTAGAAAAAATATGTAAATATCCGCATCCATGAACAATGGTTGAAATTTTTTCCATCTTTGTTTCAACCTTTTTTAATACAGCAGCTAATTTGTGCATTAGTGACTGAAAACCTATGCTTATGGTTGGTTATGGGAAGCTGATAGAGATAATAACTTCAACAAAAACATGCAGTAGGGTTTCTTGTATGGATACATGTCTATGCTTGCAAGAGATTCTTGATTGTGGAGTAGAAAAAAAAATAATACATCTCTTAATTTCCTCTTCCTTCACTTAAGCATGTCAATTAAATAGAAATCATATTTAACCTCTAATTCATTTTCTTCGCTTTCCCCTTAACTCCCAAACAAGTGATCCATTTTGTAGATTTTTCATTATTAACACATCTTATGGTGAGAAATTAATTCTAGCATAATTTTATATTGCTAGGTAAGATAGACCAGTCAGAATGTTTCTTTAGCTAGGAAAGTAGTATTCCAATTAAAAAGTTCTGATAAGCCAATTACTAGGGAAAAGACAAGATACCCTAAAAATGCAAGAATATTCAGCTTGCTTGATATGTAACAAGTCCATTGCACCAGTTTTCCAGCATCAACAGCTTTAAAGTTCTCCTCCTTATTTCAGTCTACCTAACTTTTTTATTATTTTTATGGTTATGAACTAAGCCTTTGCAAACAATTGCTTGTATTAATTATATTAGTCCTTATCTATATTTAATTGTTCAAAATTTGTGCTCATTTTAATTTATTCATTTGATCGTTCACATTTTAAATTGTGTTTTAGTTTAGTCTTCTATTAATATCAATCAGTCACGTTAAGAAAAGTAAGATTATGTCACTAATTCATTATGCCAATTGCCATTTCAACTTCATGTTATTAGTTACGTCACTTTGGATAATTACTCACTGACACTGACATTGGCACTATAACACATCATCAAATGTGATAGGACCTTATAATAATCAAAGCAATTATCCTCTTTGTCACATGTAAGCGATGTAACTCTTTTAATATATATTTTTTTTTATTTTGTGATGCAGGGTGAACGAAGTTTCCATCTGTTTGGGTTTTTGATTTGTGTTTCATCAACTGCTGCCAGAGCATTCAAATCGGTGCTTCAATCTATTTTGTTGTCCTCAGAGGGGTAATGAGTTTATCTATTTTCTCCTTAATATAATAATCGATATTAGTTGCGTTTAGCAAGAGTTTCAATTTTAGGATAGAAATATATACTAAGATAAAAATTAAAAAAAAAAAAACTTCCATGCACAAATATTCTGCATTAATGCAAGCTCTAAAGAAGCACTACCCTCAAGATATAGTATAGAGGATAGAAAATATTTTGTTCCAAATGAACAAGATATTGAGGAATTGTCCATACGTGAAATAATAATTATTGATATAGGCCCTTTCCACAAAAAAGGGAATCTTTTGTTACAATAGAAACAGAAGTGATATTGATTATTCAAGAATCAAAGTCGATTTGCTTTAAAAAAAGAGGATATCAATGAACCTCTATGAAATGGTTTCACGGGATTCAGCCAATTGTCTTGATCGTGGGATATCATTGAAACATAGGAATCCGTGTTATCAAAAGAACAGTCTAACCTGATAATTTACATCGGTGATTGTTTTTATGACTTGAATTCGTAATCTTAAAGTAATACGAAAAATCGGAAATAACTCAACCATTACTCTAAAACTCCACTTCAGATATTAAGATAAAGATAAGCCATAAGAAGTTATATCTTTCTTACAAGACAAACATTTTCTGTGTTTATGATTTGTGTGTTTCAATAACTCTATTTCTATACCAAAACAGCTACTAAGCGTGCATAAAGAACATTTCATCTCTTATGACACAGCACCCAGGTGGTGTTAACATCCCAAATAGCAAATATCAACCATTTTAATTTTGCTACTTTGATGATGGTTTTCAGGGAAAAGTTGAATTCTATGAACCTTCTACTTTACATGGCACCTATAGCAATGTTGGTGTTGCTTCCAGCAACATTACTGATGGAGAAGAATGTGATTGGGACCACAGTGGATCTTGCAAGAAATGATATCAGAATTGTATGGTATCTGCTGTTCAGCTCCTCTCTTGCATATTTTGTTAACTTGACCAATTTTTTGGTCACAAAACATACAAGTGCACTCACCCTTCAGGTATTTCCCAATAGCATGTTTTCCAATCAAATACATTTTGAGGGGTTTTTCTTGTCATTGGATGAATATAGTAGCTCCTCTAAAGTAAAATAGACTCAATTAAAAAACATGATGAGTGCATTCACCACTAATTAGATCAGATAACTAATAAAGTGCACAATAATTATAGCTTACTTAACAGAAATTATTCTATCCTTTTAAAAAAAATCAAATTTTCTTTAAAGTTTTCTTTCATTATCATTTGATAAAGAAATATCCTACATAACGGCTTATCGCAAGATATTTGTTCACCGAACTGCCATTTTCAGTATAGTATTTACAAGGAACAATATTCTGTATCACTCACCATTATTAAATTTCATGTGCACATCAGCATATGGTGAGATTAAGAAAAGTGTGCATAGAAGAGTGACTTTGATACTTCTTTGCTTTGGGGTCAGATATCAACTCCATAAAGCAATAAATTAATAAACTAAAGACTCATCACATTGTAACACCCTCACTAATAGAATATCACACTTCCACTGCACCACTCTGATGGCGAGGTCATTAAAGTAAAGGCTCCTATCATATATAGACGAGCAGGAGAGTCTCTATAATGCCCTCGCTGTCAGTGTAGCGCAGTGGAAGCATAATATTCTGTTAGTAAGGGATACACATGATTTAGGAGATGCATTCAGTTCCTTAAGTCATCTGTGGTGTAAACCAACTAAATATAAATGTGATTTGCCAAATCTTTTCACAGGTTCTAGGAAATGCAAAGGGGGCAGTTGCAGTGGTTGTCTCAATTCTGATATTCAAGAATCCAATTTCAGTTATAGGAATGATGGGCTATGCACTCACAGTCACTGGAGTCATTCTGTACAGTGAAACCAAGAAGAGGTATAGCTGAAATTTTGAAAAAGAAAAAAAAAATTTAAACACAATTACCAATCAAAGAGTACATAATACACCATACAAGCGAAAGGACCATTGGAGAATATGAACTTTCAGCAATTGTGTTATGTTAATAGGAAAAGGAAAATTTCACCTATTTCTTTTTTTAATCATTTATTTTAGCATGTATGTACGTGTCCACAGAGCAAGACTTGAAGGTCATTATACTTCTTACATTTGTTACCTACACGATATTCACAAGAATGTAGCACCAAAAACAATGAATGAATACCCGAATTAGATTCCTACATACCTTCATATTTTGAGAGATGATGTTTCTTTTGTGTTCTTCTATCTGGCAAATTTTAAACCTTCCAGTTATGTTTCTTTTGGGTCTTGATCTGAATATTTCCTTAGGAGTATACCAAAATGCACTAAGACCGCAACAAAATAAAATTATAAAACAAAAATGTAGCCAACATCTACAAAAGGATTTTCTTTTCTTTAAGGGATTAACGGAGGGGACACATTTTGCAAGGAAAGATAAACCTTTTTGTCAAACAATTCAGTAGCATACATACGAAGCATGTAAGTTACTATATCAAAATTTCTAACCATCTTAGTTTCTATCGCTTATTGAAACAACTAACCTATTTAGACACCAGGGATTGGATACTTAGTAGTAAGATCTTCAACTTTACTACGCAACTTTGAGACTTTGTCTCCCAAAGGAAACTCTGGAGATGTTACGAACTTCAAAAAGTCTTGTAGTTTTGTCCCTGAGACCAGACTCTTGGCTTCGAGACTTATCTGCACACCCTCATGAATCAAGTCTGCTATTAATGTGAATTCTTTCTCCCCAAGTCCTCTTGTCGTCATTGCAGGCGATCCAATGCGAATGCCTCCCGGAACTAGGGCGCTTTTGTCGCCTTTTGTGATTTGGCATGTCAGTGAAATGTAGCATAATCATCACCAAGAATACATTAGAAAATAATACATTAAGGATCTCACCTGGCACTGAATTCTTGTTGAGGGTTATGGAAGCCATGTCCAGAATCTTCTCCACTCGGGCGCCATCAATACCCTAAAGGATGTAATGCCAATTAATATGATACATAGCCAGAATAAGGAAAGGGTGGTAATTTTTTATATTATGCAATATGATCATGTCTTTTTACATATAAAAGCATGTGAAGCTTTACAATGCAATTTACACTGCAAGTTTGCAAGAAAAGAGAGAATTAAGAATCTACTCTGACAATTTAAACAAAATGAGAGCAGAGGCTTACAGATGGCCGCAGATCAACAAGAACCAGGTGGTTATCACTACCACCAGAGACCAGTTTATACCCATGCTCGATTAACTGGTTAGCCAGAGCTCTACAGTTAGACACCACCTGCAAGATGGCAGCCACATGCATGCTTGGTGGTTAGGAAGTAGCTTAATATGCCCAATTCTAACCAACAATGAAAAGACATATACCTGATTCTGGTAAATTTTAAATTCCTGAGATTGGGCATGCTTCAAGCAAACTGCTAGTCCTCCAATAGTGTGGTTATGAGGACCACCCTATTCAATTGATTCAGCACAATATTAGAATCTCAAACTAACAAAGGTAAAGAAAACATAAATATGTCAGACTGCATAGGTGTATACGATCCTCGCATCCTCTCAATAAGCTAGCGGGACATTGCTAATTTACCTGAAGGCCAGGAAAAACGGCATTGTTGATGGCAGACTCTAGATCGACACCATGCACGGGATCTTTCTTGAAGAATATCATTCCACCTCTTGGACCTCTCAAGGACTGGAGGGAAAAATATATAATGGATTAAGTAACCAGTATGTTTCGTAAGTATGACAACGAAAAATTACATGTTAGATGGATTCGAATAAAACAATAACATGGTTTTTTAAAAAACAAAAACACAATATGGAAAAGCCTCATGATAGACCTTATGGGTTGTGGTGGTCACAATATCACAAAACTCAAAGGGATTAGCAAGCACAGATGCAGCAACAAGCCCACTTATATGAGCCATATCCATCATAAGAAAAGCGCCTACTTCATCTGCAATCTTCACGAGTATAAGACATAATTAGCTTCTTGCCAATCATGATGTGAGGACATATCATGAGCAAGATAAATTCCAGAAAATAATCAGATAGAAAACATACTTTTCTGAAGTGACGGTAGTCAATGTCTCGAGGATAAGCACTAGCACCAGCAATAATGAGTTTTGGCCGGAAGATAATAGCAGTTTTCTCCAACATATCATAATCAATAAGACCTTATATGATTCCAAAAAAGGTTAAAATTTTATCAAAGAAATTAGCAACTATATCTGCACTAATTCAATTACAAAAAAATACCTGTTGACTCATCAAGTCGATAAGGCATAGATTCAAAATAAATTGATGTTCCTGATACACGTCTTTTAGGTGTCATGAATCCATGCGACAAATGTCCCCCATGAGGCAAGTCCAAACCCTAGCAACTTACCATAGTAAGTTAAGACCATCACAGACCACTATATAGTGTTGGTTAAATTAAAGTAAATGAAAAGTAGTTTACCATTATTCGATCATGCGGTTTGAGAATTGCAGTATATACTGCAAAATTAGCTGGGGAACCAGATAATGGTTGAACATTTACACCCCACTTCTCTCCATCTACATGGAATGCAGCTAGTGCCCTTTCTTGGCATAGGATCTCAAGCTCGTCAATAAACTCATTACCACCATAGTACCTTACAAGTATAACGAGTACCCAATCAGTAAGATTAAAGAAGGAAAAAGGAACCAAACTTTTAAGTTTAATAATATGAAAAAGTAAATGGTGACTCTACCTTTTACCCGGTAGCCCTTCAGAGTACTTGTTTGTGAGGCATGAACCAACTGCTTCCATCACTGCTCTAGAAGTAAAATTCTCAGAGGCAATAAGCTCTAGACTTTTAAATTGTCGGTCCTTTTCCTTGTCAATAATTTCACGAACCTCGGGATCAGCTTCACTCAAGCCGTAGTCCAAGAACTTGCTTCCATCCCCTGATATTTGCATAGTCGCCATTTAAATACCATATATACATCTGGCTAAGATGTTATTGAGAATTCTTTCAATCAAATGGTAGAAGCATAGTTACCTCCGATTTCGGGCACTGAGACAGACAAAGATGATGGAGCCCCTGTGACTAAACTACCTTCAACAGGAGATGCTTTGCATGGTTTTGCATTGTGGAACGTTAGTTGAGGGATAAATCCATTACCGCCATACCCTTTATTTGAAGGGAAAGACATCCCCTTGGTCCAAACGGGTTGCTGCAGAGAACCCATCATTGCAACTCCAACAGTTGCCTGCATCCTTATCTTATGATTGAATATATCAGAGCTGCAACCCTACCTACATAGTTCAGAGGTCATTTACAAAAACATTAGGAAAGATTTTTACATAGCAAGCTACGGAAGTTAGTTTTCTTGCAAGGGAGCAAGGTTTCGAACAGCCTATCAAACAAGCATGTGTCTATTCCAAGTGTTCGAAGTTCAAACTTGATACTAAACCCTTAAAACCCCTATTTTAACACCATAGCATCACAAAGCTTAAATATTTACCATCCTCTGAACACTCCAAAATTCAAAACAACATGCACGTGGTATAAGATTTATAAAAAAAAAGAGAAGGCCCCCAAAGTTTTAGTTATTATGGAACAACAGGAAAGTTAGTTACTAAAATCTTGTGAAGTTTTAGAGCATTCGTAACTAGTTAGATATATGAAGTGGAAAGTTAAGAGATGAATGGAATTGATACCTGAGAGTTGATTCGAGATGGAGAGTGGCGGGGTGGATGAGTAAAGTTGGGAACTAGGCGGCGCGTTGGCCATTTCAGTTTATTTCTGTTCTGCACAATTTAAAACTCTTCCTCCTCACCTTCTACTGCTTCTTCACTAGGGAGAGAAAGAGGAAAAGACAAAAAAAAATACAATAGCAATAACAACAAAAGAATGAAGATAAGGAGAAACCACGTGAAGAAGAACGAACGCGAAAAAGAAAGAGGAGAATGAGGGGGAGGAGGAAGGCGAATCTCTGTTGCTGTTTTTGTTCGTTTCTGGTTGTTTCTTGCCAAATCTTCTCGCGATTCTTCTCCAGTAGTGGTTTTCACAGAGAACGTGACTGAAGTTTGAGTAATTTTGAGAGAGATTCGAAGAGAAAGAGCAATTTTGTGTTGAGGAAGAAGTTACGTTTTTTCATAATGAGCGCGAAGTAACGAAGGGTTTTCGAGCGCGTGTTTTCACTCATCATTAATGTGTGTGACTCTATTTGAACTTGGACCAACTTGGTTACATGGTTACATGGATGTGTAGCGCGCCCGTTCCCGAAAATACTAATAATTAAAAAACTTTTCATAATTTTTTAAAACGGAATAAAAGAATAAAATATTAAATATATATTCTAAAAAA